>NW_009612297.1:100146-132327 GCF_000690535.1 Cariama cristata
AAGCAAAAACTGGACAACTACAGAAATTTTTTTTTAAAGCAAAAATAGAAAAAAAAAAAAATCAAAAATAAAAACATAGTAACTTGGTAGCTCTGCAAGTAGCTTTAAGGAAAAGCATGGTTAAGAAACATTTAAGGGCAGCATGGGCTTTATGGCTATTTTAGATATGAATCCTTACATGTGTACAAGAAAAATCTATCCTAAAGAGAGAGAGGAAGACTCAGATGAGAGCTGGTCTGTGTCCTACCACGAATTCAAAACCATAGCTATGTATTTGAGGTTCCGTGTACCTGATCCACAGGCATGCAGCAGTTCTGCGGTGCACTGCCCATCTCAGATTTACCACGCCGGTGAGGAGCGATTCCTCCCGCAGATGCAGCGAGCGTGATGTGACCGGAGCCCACCGGACCGGCAGCCAGTGCCCAGTGCTGTTTTCCTCGGGCTCTTGGACTTCCAGCTGTCCAGTCCAAGCTACTGCTCACCCTACGTGTTGGGCATCCAGAAATGTGGCAGATAACCAAAAAAAAAAGCACAGCAGTAATCAACGGGTAAAGCAATAGTCTACCAAGACGACAAGAAGCAGTAGAGCTGGCAGCCGTGCCCATTTTGCCTACATCTTTTTACTAGGCAGGTGCACTTGAAACTAAAACTGTGAAATGAAAGATGTCAAAAAGCAAGAAAGAAGAAACTGGTCAAATTCTGTTAATGTGAGGGAAAATTAAATGCCTAGCTGCTGCACCTGCCTTTGAAAATCTCTGACCTAAATTGAGTGAGAAATGTCCTTTGCATAACACACAGAATGCCAAATACAGATTTTGGATTCATCTATGAAAACAAAACAGATTATGTTACTCTCAGAGAGAGTATGGTGAAGCATCAACCCTCCCATAAACCCAGTTACATACATACATACATACATACATAAATTCCTGACCTGCCAAATTTCCTTAGTTGATGTAAACTGTTTTTAAAGATATTTCTATTCCATGAGAAAACATCACTTCCTATATTTTTTGTCGACTGAGTGTAAGGATTTAAAGAAGACAAATCAAGTTTATTTTAGATTCCCTGAGGAAAAACAAACCCATCTGTCCTCACTCCTTCCCTGCTGTTTTAGAGTGTTCACTATTAGTTATTTCCATAACACACCTACATTTATCCTTATCTGCAGGAGGAACATTCATCTCACAAATATTCCTGTCAAATGGCTCTAAAATGCCAGCAGATAAAACAAAAAAAAAAGTTGATCCCCATGGAAATGAAAGATATAACATAGCAAAGGAGTCAAGGTGAGCTCTAACCTGGTGAGCTAAAGCTGATCCCCTGGTGCCTCCCAGGCAGTGTGACATGGCCTGAACGGGAAGAAGTAGAGAAACAAGTACAATGGGCAAAAAAGAAGCGTGACGCCTGTTTTACTACATAATGTCGAGCTTGTTATCATAACGGTGCTTCCTTAATAGCTCTCTGGTTGAAGGCATCACAGCTGCTCGCTCTTTTCTCTTCGCCCTCGCGGGTGGCACATGTAAAAGCTGAGGACCAGTACTGCCTGTAACAGCGGCACGGTCCCAGCGCGGGTTGTCCCCGGCACCGAAAGATTTCTTTTTCTTGTCACCGGCACAGCGGTAACTCTCAAAGGCTGGTGCTTACAGTCCCACATCCCAGAGGAAGGTCTCAGCCAAACTCCTTTGGCAGTTGTTTTTACAGGCACCCTCTCCCCGAATGTTTAAGTCAACGCGCCCAGAGATCAGCAGCACTACAAGTGGCAGGGAGCGTCTCAATGGGGACGGCAGTTTAAGCAGCAACCACAGGATCACAACCTGTGCTCCTTTTTGCAAGAAAATGCTCCACTAAATCTGAAGAATCTTACAAAAAATGTATTATCAAATCACAACGGCCTAAGCCAGCAGAGCTGATGGAAAGCCATGTTTACTGAGCCTCAAAATACACCTGTATAGAGGATGCTTCTCTGGAGAGTTTCATGGCGGTGTGGTTTTAGCTCTCTACGACTGTCATACAGGGCAGCACGAGCAGGTGTACGTATGGGAAGCGTTTCCAAGCCCCTCGCTATGAAAGCAAGGACTCAACCCAACGTCTACAAATGAACCTGTATCGTGAACTTCCACTGGCAAAATAATACAATGCTCCATCGTAACGATGGCTTTACATAGTTATTTCCAGGACAGCAGTAGTTGACAACACGATTTCTGTTGTGCTTTTGCCCTACATCGTGGGACTTCAGTCTTACTGCCCGTCACTGGCGCTGGCAGTGCCCCTGTTCACACTGCATGTGGATGGCCGAGGTGCCAGAGCGGCGTACCACCCTCCCACTAAGAAAGTTAGGATAGCAGCAGAGGAATCGGTAATTTTATTTCTCAAAAGCTGCTTACTGCATGCCTTGCCTCCGCAGCACACAAGCCTCCGAGGCACATCTCTCTTAACACGTGTTTCCACATCAGTGGATTCGGTGAATATCTATCTCAAGACAGTTTTGTTTAATGTAGCACTGAGCTGTGCTGTTTCATTAGTCTCAATGACAACATCTCAACTTACCTGAGCTGCAGGTTTACACTTCTCTGCACTGACAGTTTGAACACAATTTCGCTTGTGCTCAGGATAATCACAAATCCCATCTGTCTTTGCCTCAAGAAAGACGAGGGCCCTTCTGGGGAAGATCCCGTGCTGTTGTCTGCTAAAACTTGGTCCTGTGGTACCAATTCAAGGTAGATGAGACACGAGGAGGTAGCTGAGCCAGGCAGGGAGCCCCACGCTATGCCCACACCACCCACCATGGTCCCACCGGTGCCCTCCCACAGAGCGGCAAGACAGATGAGGGACAAGGCTGGCATCGAGCCCCTTTCCACGGCTGCTCACGCCCAGCGGTGTAGACACAACTGTGGACCTCAAGCTGTTCCCCATGTCTTTCCGGTAAATAAACTGTCTGGTCAAGGCGGCTTCAGCATGACATAGCTGGGAGGTTGTCAGTGGAAATCCCTACCCCAACGGCGTGAATGTGCTGGCACGGCGTGTGCTGGGGAGAGAAACCCCGGGCACACAAGTCAAGGGCAGCAAAGAGAAGAAACGCATCCCATTGTAAGGGATATCAAGAAATAAGGATTATGTAGGAAAAGCTAAGGCTTTCTCAATAGCCTGAGGAAGACCAAGATGTTTATAAGAACTATTCTCGTTACTTCTAACGGCCTACCTACAGGAGTTGTTGGACAGACGAGGTGCATTTAGACTCTGCTCCTGCAATTTTTTTTTTAATTCTATCTGAAGAAAAAGCATTTCAATGAGCCTTGAATGCATCATAAATTTCATGATAGTACTCCTTCTGTTATAATGCCTACTCTAGTTGGAAAAGATAAGTAAGTTTAACTAAAGTTGAACGTATATTTGCTTTCTATTTGTCTTTATTCTAAAATCACAGTAGTCTCTGCAATACCAATTCTGAACAGAAAGACACATAAATTGTTTACTTAATTCTTCCTTTTATTTGCTTTGATTTATTTAAAAACAAAAACTTGCAACATCCTTAACATTCTCACCATAAGCAAACACAGACAAACAGCTTGCCTCAAACTTGAATTAAGTCCTATTTAAAGCACACCACAAGGCTAATTTCTAGCACTGGCAGCACAGTGATACTGATAACCACATTAAGTGACTGAGCCCAACTGTGGCTTCCAGAGAAAACAAAACAGATGAGGAAAAATGCAGTTACTTGTGAATAGAAGTATTCACACTGTTCCTCAGGCTTATTTAATGAGCATCACAGTACATGTGTTTGAGGATGTAAATGTTGTTAGCATTAACATATCCTCTCTAAAAGAATGTCCCACCGAAATGTTTACCTCTGAAAAGATGAGTGCTACTATACTTCACCTTGCACTAAAAATGCCTTCTACATTAAACACACAAAAATTATATCAAATTTCATTTGCTTTACTTCATTCTTCCACACTTTGTGCAGCTTGCAAGACCACAGGACAATTCCATCTAACCCTCAAAGGATTTCTCACCATCATGTGACATTACAAGGTAATGAGTAACCTTGGAGTAAACTTCTACAATTTAACCCAGTCTGCAGTGCACAAAAGCTTGGCCAACCTGCTCTGTAAGTCAGCAACGCAAGTTTCCAGGACCAAGACAACACCTTGTCCATGTTTGCTCCTGCCAACCCGGCCATCCCTCAGCCACTCCATTCCCAGCCTGTAATGGCTGAAGTGGTTTGAATGTACCTTTCATTAAGGGTCTAATACCTCACTCCTTCAAGTTTCCAAAATACAGTTTGCAATGGAGGGTACCTCAATGTACACTAAATTAAACCTTCACAAAGCTCGAGGTCCACAGCAGCAGCAGACCAGATGGTCAACAAAATAAAATACAACCTGCCAAGAGCAGAGAGTTACTTTCACATATGGTAGCACAGTGGCTACAAATCTCCATTGACAACATGAAAAAAATCCTCCTGCACCTTTGACCTGGAATTAAAACCATGGCTTCATTAACCTTGATCAGTGAAAAGAGTGGTCGGACGCATCTCTTTCCTGATACACCTCCCCTATCTTTAAAATGTCTGTTGAAACCAGTGACATCTTATACATGCTTTTTCGTTGAACCTGCACCTCAGGATTAACTAAGGCCATGACACAGGACTAAATCGTATCGCGGTCCTTCCAGGCCTGCCAGGACAGCAAACAGAAACTAAGGTTTTTAACACTGCAAAGTAGTCAAAAGTAAAGCTTTCCAGCACACGTCTCAAGTGCTGTTGTCCCTGCCTGGACAGGAGGGGACAGACATCAGTGCCGAGGAACCAGGAGCCAGGTCCCAGGGACCCGAAGCCCCTTTCCTGAGCATCTCTCGTGGTGGCATGTCCGCTCCCACCGCGGGAGGTGGTGGGGCTGGCGGAGCTGAGCGGAGGTGCGCTGCGGGCAGATCGCACCCCCAAACGCTGCTGCACCCCAGCACCCAACAGCGCACCCGTCTGTGGTGACGCGCACAGACACCTGCTCTTTCCGACCACAGCCTGGTATCACGCGGAGCACTGAGCTCCCCTGGACAGCCAATTTAAGCACACCGGGCTCCCTGAGCGTTAGCAACATTACGTGCTTTCCCTAGGCAACAAGAGGATTTAGCTCCAGTAAGATAACTGCAGCGTACCCACAAGTCCCCAAAGAGCACTGTTTCCATCACTGAATTTGGAAAATCAGGTACTGAGACCCGCAAACAAGGTGAAGGAATTTGTGTAACTCGTGTGAAATGCTGAAGATAATGCCCCAACAGCCACCTGTCACAGTGCTGATTATTTTAGTAAATTTAAATAATAGAAAACTGCCCTGACTTTTGTTTTTCAGTAGAAATAAATACCAACACGTACTAATGTATTCATCATTTCTCATCTCCATCTTTGTCATCTACAAGTCGCAGTGAACTTATAACTAACTGCAGTGGTGAGAGTTTAGAGTAGACAGTAAAAAAATATTGTTCACCTTTCAAGCTCTAACTCAAGCTCCACCAATTCCCAGATCCAAAGGTACCAGAAATTAAAGGTTGTGTTAATGTGTCAGAGAAAGAGAAGAGGGCTAGAGAACAAGCTGTAAAACCAAGCGTAGGATTTGGCAGTATCCAATACAGTTTCGCTTCCCACATCCTTTTTAAGACTGTAGGAGCTCAACATCGTGTCACGGCTGGAAGAATAAAACCTCACTTTACAAACCGAAGAATTAGCATTTGAAAACCCACATTTTCTATCTACTGATGTAATCCTGTTGATGTGTCCTTGTAAGACACCTTATTCCTTAACCTCAGGCACGCCTGCAGCCTGCGTTGCGTTCGTACAACAGCAATTCCATTAGCCTTACCCAAGGTGTCATCCATTTGCTGCAAAACTCCGGCTGTCGAATTGCCCTGGGCACTGCAAAGAGAGCAGGCAGGTCTCCTCTCCCCAGACTGTACGTACGCCCGTCTGCCTATTTTCAGTGATGTAGCTAACTTCACATCTGGATTCCTGGCTATTCCCAGGGAATCTGGTGCTGCCCATAGACAATACACATGGCAACAGAGGTGAAGACCTGAAGTCCTCACGGCTCCCTAAAAACACTCCACGACAGATTTCTGAAAAGCAGGGGTTGCAGAAAAAAAAGGAAAAAACATCCTCCTCGTGTCTGCCGTTTCCCTCCTTTTTAAGCCTATTTCTGAAATGTAAATTTACCTAGAGAAAAAAAAAAAAAAAGACGAAAAGACGACTATTGGAGAGAAAGCTCATTTTGAACTATATGTTCACCTTTTTTTTTACAGTTTTCCCTGTACTTCACTTCTCAATAGACCAATCCACAAGCAGCAAGACCATCGAAAACTGTTATGCTGAAAACTGCAAATGTGAAGGAATCTTCAGAGCATCTCTTGAGAAGAAAGCACAGTAACATTAACGTCACAGCCAGAGAAAGGGAGATCAGGGGAAGTCGAGTGAGCGACCCGGCACAGCTGGAAAACGCCTCCGCTCCAGTACTGCACTGCAGCTGGTTGTTGTTACTGGTAATCCTTTTTTACGGAATAGCCTACTAACAGGGGACTTTGGAGGTAAAATCAGAATCCTGGCTTTCAGGAGTTTATGGTCTGAGTTACATGAAAAAACCGGCAGCGATAGTGCACACATGTACGCTGTGAGCAGCGGAGAGCAGGCGAGCAGAGCCGGCAGAGGACGCGCGGTGTCGTGGCTCTGGAGAACCATCGTTAGGTGCATCGCCTAACCATTCGAATGGGCCAGTTCTAACCTCTTCTCAGAAATATACTTCACATAATTGAAACGCTCTTTATTTGGTTTTTCTTGAGAGCGCCCCAATGAGACAGCTAAAGCCAACTTTTAGGAACTGCACAGAAGATAACACTCAGTTTGGGTGAGGATGCACCTCCCTGACTACTGTCCGAAGATCCTCCAGAGAAAAGAGGAAGCATTATAGGAAATTACCAGTAATAAACATTCAGGCAGGGTTCTTGAAGCTGAAGCAAGGCAATTGATATTCTCTTTTCCCCAGCCTAAGCAGAAGTTGGAGAAGGGAAGGAAGAGAAGGCAGCTGCACCAGGCGGTTTTGGGGTCCCTGCTCCCCCCGGTCTCTTCTCACTCCTCCCTTCCCCTCGGACAACCTGCTCCCTTACAACGTTAAATTCTGTCTCCGTTTGAAGCTGAAGGCCTCCACTTTCAATTCACACCCTAAGGCGAGGGGAAGCAAACGGGGGGCTGGGGTCCCAGGAACACGTACACCAGCAGCCCCGTGTGATGGACGCCGTGACCCCACTCCCACCCTACCCACCCACCGAGATCGCCCACCCCGAAGAGACGATCAGAGACAGCCATTTCCCACACAACTTCCCGAGATTTATCTTGCCTGTTGGGCTCACGTAAAACTTATGTGCACGTGTGAAAGTAATAGTTCATGATTTTATAAAATGGCACTCATTAAAAACTAATGTATTATAACCTTTCTGGCTTTATAGGGTGAAATTTAGTACAGAGGCTAACTGAATGTGTCTGTAAACACCACAAACAGATTAGTGTCGGCTTATTTTGTTTAACTTTTGTTAAATGACCTCAAGCACTCATACCTTATAGCTACATACCTTATAGTGAAACTCTCTTTTTAAAAACTAGCGTTGTCAAGGTATGTGTCTTTAGATATAAAATTATTCAGTCAGTGCTTCTTTTGGACCCTCAGGCTAGTAAGACTTGGTAGAGTATTAGTTAAGCATATATATAAAAAAATTTGTTCAGAGACTTTCACCTTCACTTAACTCTCCAGATTCAGGGTCTACGATGAACCTAATGGAAACTCCCTCCCACAAATATATTGGGGTTTTTATGTAGCATTTTGAAAATGCTTCTCAAGTGTTGATTACTGTTTTAAGTCAAACAGAAATGTGTACAGAAATGGTTGGTACATTTACAATAGGGCTCCATGGTTCGTAGCCATCCCGTCAATGTGAACAGTATGACAGACCAGAATGCATTTCTTTTCTAAAAATTAATGTAATGGCCATCAGGTATCCAGTATTCACCATAGTCACCATTCTTCCTCTGTTACTGAATTAAGAGCACATTCTGAACTGAATTAAACCCAGAGATTTTATACAAATTAATATGAAACCCAAGAATGGAATTGGCTTTCGCCATCCATTAGCATGCTTCTGTTACACGTGAAAAACACCTTCCAAATTTCCATTAAGGAACTCGAGAATTTATCTTCCATGCGGGGGCTGAAATGCAGCGTACCTATAACTGCAGATAAGTGGAAGCCCATTAGCGGTTACTTTCATCATCCACAAGATCAGTTGTGGGGAGATCACAAGAGAGCAGGGAGAAAAGCCACGCAAAGGAGAAAAATATAATCGTTTGTAAAATATTCCCTTTTATGTCATGCTATACCCACTAAATAATTAATGACAAATACATCAGCCGCTGTTCAAAGAAAAAAAGAAGGGGAGGGGGGTAGGAATCAATGAAAAGCTCACAAATGTAGTTAATAAAAAAAGTACAAGAAGGACCGCTGTTCCAAACCGCCCAGGTTAAACGCTGCAGCAAGCACTGCCAGCAGCAACCGCCCGCAGGCATCCCCAGCGCGATTAGCGACTCGCGGCCGCCGACACCGCTACGTTGAAGAAACCCTCTGACCTGAGGATCTTGACACCAGGAGCTAATTGCAAACCGTGTAATTGCCCCTTCCAGATGGCTCTGTCGCTTAAAGCCACGCTGCCAGCACCCAGCCTTCTGCAGCAACAGCACCATGCAGGTCAGAAGGAGTCGGCATTAATTGCTCCCCCTTGTCGGCATCACCTAAAATTCCTAATCGGTTTTGGACTTTATCTGTAAATACAAACTTCTATTAAAATGCCTTGGAGGAAACACCTTTCCCCTAGTTAAAGATGTGAGTTACAGATAAATACCGGTTAACATGATTTGATGTGAATAGAAAAGGAGGTTTTCAAAAACTACTGCACGTAAAACATGAATGTCTTTATTCCAGGAGAAAAAAATCATTGCTGTGGAAGAGCCACTCTCCTTTACCCCCTCCCTGGCTACAGCAGAGACAGGCCATACATCTTTTTGAGATTTCAGATGCCGCAGATTGCTCTCTCTCACGTTATGTGCAAGACAGCTGAGAACTTGCTACCTGAAAGGCAACCGTAGGGGTAGAAAACCACCCGAAAAGGGGAAATGGCTCAGACAAGAGAGTTCACAGTGGTTAACCTCCTGGAACACATTAGCTACACCAAGTCCCAGTTGCCCAGACTAAACAACCCTGAAAACCTCTTGATTTTATTCACTAACAGGAAATGATTCAGATGCAGCTCTGCAAAGGCAGTCAACAAGAGGTGAATTACGCACACTCGCCGTACTACACCTCACTACGAAACAATCGAGTATAAAAATTATTCAGCTCTGGCATAATTTTTTCTTCCTTCCTTCTTTTTAGTGCTTTGCCCTCGGTTGGCAGATCTAAAATATAAAATGGGAAGTTTTTATCTTAGAGCTCAATACACATCGCTTTTGCTGAATCTTTTAAAACACACATATCCTACAGACTCCTGACAAAGCAACGCATCGCCAGGTGTGAGAGAGAGACAGAAACTGGGATTTCTTACCGAGAATGCTGCCTGCACGTAAATAGTAACGAAAACCACAGTGCGGTCGGGTCTGGGGCTATGAACAGAGAGACTTTCTTTTTCCTTTAAAGCTTGCTTTTCATAAGAGAGATTTACTTACCAACACAAATGTTACACACACATCACCAAACCAGCACGTAAAAGGACCAGAATCTTTTCTGGCTCCGCAGCTCATCCCAAGTGCTCCATGAAGCACAGCTATGGTCACAACCCCAAAACCCCCCACCCCTTGTCAAACTACGCAGTACCAGCAGCAGCTGAGCAGTCCTGCTACCTGGAAATAAAGTCAGCCTCCCTCCTCCCGTGTGTATCCCTACAAATGAAAGCGCCAGACTTCAGGTTGAACTTTCACGATAAGGCAGAGAGCATACATTTTGCAAAATTTTAACTATGTTGGCCCTCCAATGACACATATATATACACAGAGCAGGAAGAAGAATGAGATTTGGGATAAGCCATCAGCATTCTTTCATGTTTTGCTGGTCAAACACGACCTGGTATGTTGACTTCTCCATTATCAGACACCTGGAGCTCTGCTGTGATCAAGGACAAACTAGAGACCCAACTGCCTGGCCTTATCATCAGCTCCAGACTTTGTTGATGCAGACTACCAGCAGTTATTTCCCGCTGTCCTTATTATAAAAAAAAATAAATCCCAAGGAGCCTATAAAACCCCCTCATGGCCAAACACCACTCAGGTTTTAATTAAGAGCTGCAACCAAGTGTTTATGCCCCATGTAGCCGGGCAGAAGCCACGTTCAGGAGAGCTCTTCTGAAGCATCTTCTGCAGCTCTTCAAGCCAGCAAAGACCTACCTAAAAAGGGGGGGTGTCTGGTTGAGCAATTTGACCTCAAACACAACTCCCAAGGGCTGCCAGAGGGTAAGAAAGCAGCAATTTGCCCAGTCACATGCTGAGGCTTGTGGGGAACCGGCCGCTCTTCAAAATTCTGGGAGGAGGCAACTCACAAAATGCCAGCTTGTCACAATTTTAAAATATGGGTTCTGCGGTGTCCAGGTTCCCACAGCTGGAGGGATGGTGCTGGGCAGGGTGCAGCACAGCACACCCTGACACTAAAATCCCCCACGTGTCGGGCTGGCTTACTCTGTTCCCATGCTAACATCAAATGGATTCCCAGCTGGGAGAGATGCTTTCATGGGTATCTGGGTATACTGTACCGACATTGTCCTGTGCTGTCCCAGGGATCTCCAAACACTAGCAGGGCCCTTCCTGCTTTTTCTGTTATCTTTGAGTTTTGGTCTTACATTTATTAAAAAAATGCTGGTAAGTGACTTGTAGCCTCTGCTGAATCACGCCATGGGGAGGCAGATGGTTCGTGCATCTTCCCAGAATTACCTTTTTTTTGCACAGTTGTCTGCCATAAGAGGAGGCTGAAGGCAATGACCACATGGTCCCATTTACATATAAAGCATTGTGAAACAAAGGCCAAGAGTGCCCTATTGCCTTACTTGACTTTTAAGAGCAAGAAGAGGGACATGTGAATTAGCAAGAGGCACCAGATGTGACCAGGGCCCTGCTGGGTCGTGGTGCCAGCCTGACCCCTGAGGAAGGAGCCATCCGTGAGCCTTTCCAACGATCCATCACACCACGGGCACCCAGGCACTCGCTGGCAAGACAGCACCAACTGCTAGGTAGGATTGTTACACACTGGGCATCCTGCAAAAAAATTTCTGAGTAAAAGTCATCTGGTGAAAGCAAGGCTTAAGTTTGGGACCGCTTCCTAAAAATGACCGTGACTTGGCTTGAAATACCAGCGAAGGAGGCCAAGCGGCACGTGTGACTGCAGCTGAATGTGCCTGTGAATAACGCCTCGGGGAGAGACGCGTTAGCGACCTGCGGGCAGGGCAGGGGACGCGGCAGCAGCAGCTCAAGCAAACACCGGCGAGTCTGAATGGCTGGTGTCCGGTGCAGGCTTGTACCACGGACACGCTGTCCCCTGCGTGCACAGGAGATGAGAGATGAAATGCAGTGAAAGGCACTCCCCAGCGATGAGGGGATGAGGATGACACTGTAGATGTTTGCTTCACCAAGATAATGCCTCCCTTCCTCCCCTTCCACGGTCACTGCGTGACAGCAGCACGGTGAGGGGCTGGGACCCGGCCGGTGACAGCCCCAACGGTGCAGAAATGAGTGATGACTGCCGTGGGGGGGTTACTGCCGGGCTGCACCTAGAGGAGTTCTGTTATTAAACCAGCAGACCCTTTAAGTCCCATCATCTGCATCTTGCCTTGCCCCTGCACATCCAGAACAATCCTTCTGTTCATCATCCTCCACCTGTCGCCAGCTGTAAAAGTTTAGCGTTCCTATTTCTAACACGATCCTAACGTAAGCGCAGACAGTAAAAAGCCACAGCCCTAAACCCAGTTCCTCTATTTTTACGTTTGTTTCAGACTGGAATTCGCACAGTTTGCTAACCATAGGCTTTACGGGACTTACCGGTCATGCTGGGCTCACAGGGCTCATCAAACCTACAACTGAAGAGTATACTTGCTTCTGAATTCTGCAACGCTCACATTGTCCCGTAAATCACTGTCTCCACTCCCCGGCTGCTCATCAGGAGCCAGGATTTTTTCATACCTGCAGCACTTAGAACCTCAAGACCCGTCTACAGCAATCGTTACTGTGGGATGGTTTACCAAGGCAAAGAAGACACATGGGTGAAGGAAGAGGTTTGACTTTTTTTATCTGTAAATGCTGCAATCTAGCCATTTTGCTAGATGGAGAACCTGGTAGCGGAAACCACCTTGTTGATATTTAAGAATAACCTTTATCCCTTCCAACCAGAACTTTCACTTCATACCTCCATTTCTTATGAATATTTCAGGAAGCAGGCCATATATAATTAAAGACACCTGTGACACTTGCAGTGCTCATCCTCCCTGCGATAGTTGACAAAGAGCAGCAACCCTGAAATTACGTTTCATAGTCCTGCTTCTTCCCAGCTCCTTCAGCCCCTCTCTTATGAGTCAGTCAAGTGGAAGACTTCAGCCGTGTCCTTAACCAATTCCTGGTAGAGGACACGAGCCACTGCAGCCCGCATTGCCTCGTGCTAAACAGATGCAGACAGGTACAACCCCAACAAGGTTCGGTAGCTCCTCAGAGAAAATTATCTCTGCCCTCAAGTCAGCCCTTTATTTCTGCAGAGGACACATCAGACACACGTTTAGTTGAGAACACCAAAACGGCTGTAACGGAGATTAACACAAGCATGCATTTAAAGCCGCTGCTGAATTGGGGCCTTAAGTGAGTACCTCGCGTGGGAACAGGGAATTATCATCACAATACCTGCATCTGTAATAGGCCGCTGGGAACTGCTTTCAAAATTGCTTCTGAAATACTCCGTTTCAACATCCTATTATCAACTCTACTTGGGAAGCAATGGATTTAATTTAGAGAAACAGTTCAGCAAAACAGATGGGCTGCATGTCATTTCTGGGCTCCTTCAAGACCTGTTTCCTTCCTGCATTTTGAGAAAACTCACCAATTCCGAAGGGAGCAATAGTTATGAACCCCATATGCTTTGAATACATTAAACACCTATACTCGAGTCCTGACGCTGTTTGGCAAGCCCTTCTTTCTTCTGTTTCTGAGGGAAACTAGGCTGTAAGACTTTGTGACCTCTTTGTTTATCATATTCATCCATTCGATACTACTGACAGAGTGACTGCTTTCTTTGATGGCTTGTGATGAGCCTTGCCAAGTTCAACAAAGGGCTCCCTGCTATTAATCTGCTCTGCTGAGGTCTCTTATTTGGCTGAACCTGTTTGTCAAACAACTAGAATAGCTATAAATACTTCAGATCGGCTCACAGTAGCCCCAAAGCAAAGACAAACCATAAATTTTCAGGACAGGTGACAACTTCCAAAATCTGAAGGAAAAGAAGGACTCTCACAGCTAAGTGGCTGGAGCAATGGCTGCGCTTCCCAGCTCTGCTTCCAGCTGCCGACAGCACAGATAGGAACATTAAAAAGCACACCCAACCAAGAAACTAGCCAAACCCAACCTTTAAAGATGATCAGAGAGGGATGCAACTCCTAACAATGCAACAGCAATGGGTTTACAGTTTCAAGGACTGCTTACCTCTGAAGCCACCGAGGTCATCGCCATGACCTGGCACAGCCTCTGCTGTGCTCACGCGTTGTTCAGTACCTCTCGTCATGTTCCTGGGCAACCGGTGGCCCTCCTGGAGCAGGGGATTGGACCAGATGTCCTCCGGAGGTCCCTGCCAACCTCAACCAGCCTGTGATTCTGTGATCCACCAGTAATGTACAGGGACACACTCTTCGTAGTCAGACCCAGATCCTCCTACGCAGCCCAGGAGGCAGGTCAGCTGCTTTTCAAGTGCTTTTTCAGTACTTCTTTCCAGGTACCTGTTAAGGACCCTTTTGGCTGTTTCCATCCTACCAAGTGGGCATGCCCCTCCATGCACCCAGGAGTCCTGGTCCCCCGGGACACAACCTGGCTGGGCTGAAAACCCAGGGCACGTCACCTCCTCCTTCTGATCCTTCACGCAAATGCACCTGATAAGAAGTATTGAATGTGGATAACCCTATCATTTATTCTTGACTCATTTAGAAGGCTTTAGTGCATTAAATAAGCTCAGAGTAGAAGATAATTTCAGAAATTTTAATAATATACTTTGCAGCTTAGCAAAGCTATGTGTGGAAGTTGCAGCCTGTGTATGCCCAGCTCGGCTTTAATCACTTCAGTAGGAAATGAGACAATCAAAATATGAATCAGAAGAAAGAAATGATCCAGGGCCTTTCCACTGGCAAATATTACAAAACCAGATTGATCACCAACAGCCAAGAGAGATATTTGCATGCCTCGTACAGAAGGAGCAATAGACGGTTCGCATTAGCTACAGATGAATTTGTTTGTCTTAGCAGACAATTTCCTATCAGTAACGCTGTTTATTTTTAAGGTTAAAATAGTAATGTTTTATACCAAAATAAAATAACAAAATAACAGCTTTCACTCTGAGGCAGTGAGCTGAAGCGAGAGCAACGTTTCCTTCTTAATAGACTGGCCACTCGCTATCAGTCTTCAAAGGAAAATACAACTCTTGAATCAAAACATTTATATTCTTCCTCATTTGCTTTCCTTCTTGTTACAGGAGCTGCTTTGCCAGGGGGTGGTTAGCAGATGAGCAGTTCCCAATGATGTGGCTCCTTGGGACCTGTACTGCTGATGTACAAGAGACCGAAGGGCTACCGGTCCAGCACAGAACCTCTGGGTGGCAAATCCTAACCCTTCCAGGGGGATGGGAGACAACCCCACCAAGAGCACCACCAAAGGAAACCTGAGAAAGCTGCGGCAGCATCCGGATTTATTCCCTCCTGACTTTTCTGGGAGGATTTCAACAGGAGAGGACGGTGCAGACGTAAGTGAACATCTCCCAGGAAATGATTACAGCATCCTTAACCCCTGGTTTCAAGGCCAGAAACTACCTTCGTGTCCCTTCTTCTGGGTTCTCTGAAGGACCGCGTACTCCACGGGGAGATTTACTCTGGACAAGTCCTGATTTACAGCAAAGCTGTATTTTTACTAAAACTGTCCTATAAACAACAACAACTGTTAGAGGAAAGAAACAGATTTTTCTTAGGGTTTCTCCTTTTCCATTCCAATTCATAAAAAACAAGTTTTCAGGGAAACTTGTAGGAGCCTATAGGAAATAGACGGAGCGTTGACACAAACTCTTATCTTGCCTTTTTTTTCCCCAATTAAATTTCCCCAATTATTCATCAGCTCTCTAACACTGGCAATAATCTCCGACACCATGGATAAATTAAATGTACCAAATGGTTAATATTTTGCAAACTTACTAAACATGTCCTATTTTCCCACAGCAGATGTAGCTAAGAGCATCAGTTTCCCATATTGGACAAACATAAGGAGAACTCCCCCATATTTTATCTGCTGCAGGGGGCAACAAAAAGGAAGATCCCGTTTCAAGTCCTCAGAGCTTCCTCAGAAAAACAGAGTGGCTTCTCTTTCAAGCCTTCCATGAGGGCCAGGGGAGAAATGGTTAAAAGAAAAACTATATTAAGGTCAGCAGAGGCAGTATCGTGATTTCCATGTTATCCATCTTCTCCAGATATGGAATGATTTCTTGTAACAATACAGAACAAAGTACTGTTTAGCAGGAGAAGTAAATTGAGGCTGTGCTTCATCTTTTTCCTTGGCCAACACAATGAAGCTGTCAGTAATATAACCTTGAATGTGTTCATTTTCACACATTAACCCTTTGAGTGCTGTAAATATAAGCAGTCTTTTTGTCTCACGGGGGAGAAAGTGCATTTTAAACTCCTGAAACAATGGGGAAGAGAAATTTTAATTAAAGTTTTCCTTGTACACATGCACAGACAACCCTCCCTTTAGTGAGGAAAAGCCCTTTTTAAAATTAAAGTTATCATGCTGAAATTATTAACACAACTCCTGGGAAAAATGCATAATCTTTGCATATCAAATGCCAAAATGACTAAAAGTGAGCTATGTTTAATAAATATTATGTTTCCCTTCGAGTTCATACACTCAGTTAATCACGCACTGATAGGTGAAAAAATATTTTTAAAGCTCTAAGTATTGCAAGTTAAGCATTTTAAATTTGACTGGTGTCGTGGGGTCCCTGAAGGGCTCAAATCTTCCCTCCCTCAGGCTGATTCCTTATTTCAGAGTATCAATATTTTGGCATGCAGGGGAAAGAATTTACAAGAAGAAATACAGAAAATGCTCAGCTCTATCTCTGTATTTTGGAGGCACACCTTTTCAAGTCTGACCGTTTATCAGGCTCGCTTAAAATCAAATCTCAGTCTCTCTCAACACCCAAAAGGGTGCAGCAAAAATTGTTAACACCTTTCTTTGTTTTGCACACTTAGCAAGAAGAATTAAATGTCACTCCAAAAGAAAACCTTGACCACAAAGTTACCGCAGGTACATGATTCTGCACAGGCGAAGGGAAGAACGAAAAGTAAGAGCAACAGGATTTCATTTCGTCTCCTGAATTTCCCACCGCTCCTCCACCCTGGAATCAGCTACGTCCAGCCCTTGGTTCACGATAGACACGTCCACGACCAAAGGATGCGAAGTCCTTCAGCCCAATTAGGGGATAGGTTCATCCACGACATCCACCTGTCCCTAACCTCTCCTCCCAAAATTCAAGGTGTGCTTCCATCCCAGCTGCAATGGTCCTCAGCCACCCCAGCAACCTCAACCACGGTTCCTCTCCAAGGTCTTTTACCTTGGGAGACCGGTCCTGGTCTAGCCAGTCACCTTAACAGACATATGTCATCTTTTAAAATAACAATAATAAAAGCAAGTTATGAGGACAGTCGTACCATTTAGCAGCTAAGGATGTAGCAGCTGTATTTAAAAGTAGCCACTACCATCCAGTGAAAGTAAATTAATTATTTAGATATATTTATAGGATTTATAGGGCAACTGAAGCTAAAGCTAGTTAATTGAAATCCTGATAACAGATTTAAGCCCATGCTAGATCCTATACTGTGAAATGCAAAGTCTTTATTAAATAAAGCCATTAAGGAAGATGATAATCCCTGTGGCCTTAAATATGAATAAGGTGCAATGTAAATAATAAAAGGCAAAAATCCAATTTTCATGCAGTGAACTTTCAAATACTCTGCTGTTTCCATTAAATTACCTTTTATTCAACATATTGTAATGGCACAGAGGGCACATCAGGCTTCCTTGTAATGCAATTATTGTTCAGCATAAAAACTGGGTTTTAACTTGAAACAGAAATGTGAAATATTTTATTTGGCTTCTCTCATATGTCAAATGACATGAAAATTGAGAACAAAAGCTTCATAGATGCAATAAAAGAGAAAATAAGCAAAGGAAAAATAAACACAGGCAAACAAAGAAGACCCAGAATGTGCAGACAAAAGAAAGAAACAGGGTACATAATACTAGTTTTCCAGTTAATTTTACAGCCATTTAATACTAGGAAATAGAACAGGAAAACAATTTCAGTAACTAAAGTAACCAAACTTGGATATAGGCCAAACGGAGCTGTAGCACACAGTACAGGAGGTGAAACTCATCAAAAGGTCTTTAACCAGAACCAAATCTGGTGCAAAATGTCCGTCGCGCTCCTTCCGAACCCGCGGATGCTGACGAGCGCCTGATTGCGCCAAGGGGCACAACAGGGCAGGGCCGGAGGCTGGAGGCGTGCGGTCGCTGCCGGGCTCTGCCGTGCTGGTCGCTGGGCACGGGCTTTAACTCCTCACCCACACAGGGCGCACTGATATTTACTACTTCCTATAAAGCATCCCGTGGAGTTAAGAAACATTAACTAAAGATACTGCTATTTATTAAATAACTGGAAACTGTAACATAAGGTCAAGAATTTACTATTCTTGTTCAGAAACTGAATATTCCTATTGGGAAATTTAAAAAATCCGGTAGAGATGAGACTATACTTGCTATGGACGTCAAACAATTTTTCCACTATAAACCTTTCTGCAAATCAAAGGAATTCCTCCAGCAAAGCTGCGATGGAATAAAGATAAGAGAATGACTCCATATTTATTCAATTCTGTGTTCAATTTGGAAGCATTATACCCAAAGAAATCCTTTAGCACGAAAATGCAATTTTCCTTACAGCATCTTCACTGCATCAAGATGTTTAAGGAATCAGCAGTAGAGATCTGAACTACTCTAACCTCCTAAAACACATAAACATGCATTTTACAATATTTACTTTTCACTGTCTGTAGCTGTGTCTGCCACGTCCTGTTTTCTGTGCCCATTCTCTGGTTGTAGAGTCACAGAATCACAGAACGGTTTGGTTGGCAGGGACCTTACAGCCCATCCAGTTCCACCTCCCTGCCATGGGCAGGGACACCTCCCACCAGACCAGGTTGCTCCAAGCCCCATCCACCCTGGCCTTGAACCTTCCAAGGGATGGGGCATCCACAGCTTCTCTGGGCAACCTCTGCCACTGCCTCACCACCCTCACTGGGAAGAATTTCTTCCTTATGTCTCATCTAAATCTTCCCTCTTCCAGTTTAAGGCCATTCGTAACCCAGTCTGTACTGATAGTGGTGGCTGCCCCAGGTGCAGGACCCTACACTTGGCCTTGTTGAACTTACTGAGGTTCACATCAGCCCACTCCTCAAGCCAGCCATGGTCCTTCTGGATGCCATCCTGTCCCTCAGGTGTATCAACCGCACCACTCAGCTTGAGGTGTCATCTGCAGACTTGCTGAGGGTGCACTCAAGCCCACCGTCTATGTCATCAATAAAGATATTGACTAGTACTGGTCCCAGTACAGACCCCTGAGGAACACCACATGTAAGTGATCTCCCTTTGGACGTTTGACCATCAATTTGGTCCACCTCTGCTTCAATGCTGCTCACATGCAAAATGGGTAGGGAGTGTTTGGGGTTGCTCAGAAACAGCCCTGCACCACAGGCAGCCTTCCACCCTATGTGGAGGGGCTCCAGCGGCCAAGGGGAGATGCGTGCAAAATGGGTAGGGAGTGTTTGGGGCTGCTCAGAAACGGCCCTGCACCACAGGCAGCCTTCCACCCTGTGCGGAGGGGCTCCAGCGGCCAAGGGGAGATGGTGATGGGGCAGAGAGACAACGTCAAGGGGTCACAGGGGCGATGGCAACAGGGCCGGCTGACCGGCTGCTGCCCAGGTGTTCGTGAGCGGCAAGGGGCACCCGGGACCTCACAGGGGCACAGGGTGGGCCATGGGGGTTTCCTGAGCTGTCACCTCCCATCAAGCCTGAGTAAAAACACAGCACATCCCCAAACGCCCCAAGGGAGCACCGGCAAAACCCCTCCACCGCCCAAAACCCACGAGGAGCACGGTGGCGGGGACGGGGCCTCCATGCCAGACCTTTATTACTGGCAAAATTATTTCCTTTTGCTTCTTGTGTGTGCAATGAAAGTAAATACACTAAATAAGAGGGAAAAGGCAAATCTATTCATGGCATGCAGAGCAGAAAATAGTAACACCTGACAGATCTAAAGTGAAGTAATACAGCAGTTGCATCAGTGCAAAACATTACCCTGAATAATATTTGCATCAGGTCAATGAAGCAAAGCTATTTGAACGACATTCCTCGAGTTTTTCTTCCTTGGAAGGAGACTGTTCCCTTCCAGCAACACTCTCAAAAACGGCTCTGCTGAGGTGCTACGATATTGCTACTCACTACGGCAGTGATTTCTCACACCTCCCACCAAAACTGAGTCACAGTCTTAAAGAGGCCCCCGAGGTTCCCACACGCCCCTAGGAACAGCTTGGGCATCACAGCTCGTTCACTCTTGGCTTTGAAATCTGCCGTCGCGTGGAGCTCCAGAGGCTGAAGGGGAAGAGGAGATGGAAGTAAAAAAAGAACTCAATTCCTCCTTTCTACTACAGAGAGAGACTTTTGCTCTCTCACCACGTGCCTAGCCGCACTGCCAAGTAGCAGATTACTCACTTTCCTTCATTAATTACTGAAAAAAAGCTACAAAAAACAAACCGGTGTTTATTCAGACAAAGCTACTAAAAAGCTAGGAACACTATGATGGTCAGCATCTCCCTCTACGATTACTTGCTTGGGTCTGCAGCTACATGACTTCAAAAAGTGAAACACTGCTATAGAGGCATCTTTTAATGCATTTACTTCATCAGCCAAGGAAACTCTTCAGGGGAAAAAAACCAACAACAACAAAAAACCCAAAGTAGCCTTTACCATCTTGCCTAAGATTCACTCTGGTCTTTATCTGCTCGCTGCCAGTTGCTCTGGGTTTACAAACTAACGAGACAACTTCAGGCTGACCACAGTCTTTGCCCTGTGTTTGGCTCCTATTTATTTCATTGGCACTGGAAAGGAATTCAGGGAGTCAGCATCAGCATCTGAAACCTTTAAGTCATGAGTTGACTCGTCAAGGAAGCACACGTTCATCAGAAGCATCAGAGCGGCTGAGGAACCTCAACTCCCACGATCTCTCGCTTTAAATGTGAGCTCACACTCTTTTCACCCCAACCTGTGCCAACAAAAAGTTTCCCTCTGATAGCTATGGAGAGCATTAAATGAAATATGCTGCTCCTACATCCAAGATCCTAAAAGAAACCCACTTTCATCACAGTTTTCATAACCAGAGGAATTCATTCTCAAGTGATCAAACTAAACAGAAAAGGGCCCCTCTGACAGGGCAGCATCCTAGTGCAGAAACTACCCAGCGCTACACAAGTGGTATCGCTGAGGGAATTTAAACTTCTATTTTGCATATAATCTACCTAAAATAACAAAAGCCAAAACACATTAAAGAGGTTGGAATAACTGGAATAACTCCTGGAATTTTTAAGCCTCATTTGATTAAAAATGAAAAACTACAAGGAGTTGAAAAAAATTACCTGTTGGGAAAATCCCCGCTCCTGCCCCGGACTGTGCCCCTCGTATTGTCACCTCGGTGCACCCTGAATCCTCCTCCCGTGTTCAGGGGCAGGAGACAGCTGTCACCGCCGCTGCTTTCTGAGCAGGCGGTGGCCAACGTGAAGGGTGGTCAAAGTAGAGCCAGTCTAGGGAGCTTTAATTCAATGACAAATATGCCACAGCAGAAGCCCACCAACTCCATCTCAGCCGGAGCAACGAGGATGATGCTCATCGGCAACAGCTGCCCCCGCTGTGGCAGAGGCTCCCGAGCTCAGAGAGGGGGGAACAGAGACTCAGAAAAGACGAGTTCAACGTTCTCTCCAAATCTTGTCAGTCTTATCACGGACTGCGCTTGAATGTCAACCTCCAACGTTGTCAGGGCAAATTCTCCCGGAACACTCCCCTCCTATTTTTAAGATTCAGCTATCACACGAGCACTAATCCCACAGGAAACCAAACATCCGAAATGATCCTGTCCCATCTTCTGCATGGTCCTGGGCTGCCTTTCAGTACGACTAAACATGGTATGGTCATCTCGTCATTAGCTACCGCCCAGCACACCCCTCTCCCAGGGTCCCCGACCACTACCATCACCGGTGACTCATGAACCGTTTCATCACCCACGTGGAAGGAGCTCATCTTCTGGGTCCCCCTCTGCACCCACCGCACAGAAAAGAGTGACGATGCCCAGCCTGAAAGCTGGGTTCTGCAATATAGCCTAGCAAGGATGCGTTAACTTGGGAGGTTAACGATTCAGTGACCACCAGTGCCTGACCCTGGCAGGTGCCCTGGCCAGCTGAAGAGCGAGGATGCAGGTGGAGAGAGAAGGGGGAGAAGAGAGCTCCCGCCCGCTCCCGCCCGCCGCACGTCTTCGACCGGCGACGGAGCGCTGCAGGAAGGGGACGATGACACAGATCCTTTCCTGGATCTTCTGTTATCGCTACTAACAAAGCAGTTTGCTTCTGGGGTTCCTATTTTTCATAACTTTTTAAGGGTGGGTGAAACATTTGGGAGAGGAGATGCATTAAGAGCATCACAAGCTCCCCCGAGTCCCGCAGAGGACCAAACCTATTTCCCATTCTCATTCGGGGGCAGACAGGGCTCGTTTTCTCAGCTCTACATGCTGTAGAAGGCAGTAAATTCGATGCTACATTCTCTATATTTTAAACCAATAGAATAGGCAAGACCAATTCTTAGCAACAGAGATTTTGGCAGTATAAAATTCGCATGAAGCAAACATTAGAAGAAGAGAAACTGGAAAGCAAAAGCCCTGTGGCTCCCTACACCTCTGCATCTCTTGCAGGCGCTGCCGGCAAGACAAAGGGAGGAAGGCACCGACCTTCCCCTTAGCTCCTCGCTTCCTTGATTTTGAGGCCTGGGATGAGTGGCAGATGGCCATTCAACCCTGGCTGTTGCGGTTTTGTTTGTTAATAAGCTCAAAATGACCTCTCCCTGGCTGAACAATATTATTACAGATGCTGAAACCTACACAGCCCCTTCTTTAAAGTGTGCTAAATCATTTTTAACAGTTAACGACCACCGTGGAAATATAGACTCAGAAAAAAGCGAGACTGACTGCGTACAAAAGGAAGTCCTGTGCTTATCAAAAGAACAGATAAAACTCAAGCTAGGAAAGAAGAAAGTTTCCTTTCTGCAATATAGATCAAAAGTACCATACTTTCCTTTTAGAAAATAATTTACTGATTTTTCATTATTAAAAAGGTATGATTGGTTCGGATTTTGCATTGCTGTGTAGCTGTGAAACATAAATAATCAGATGTTTTCCACTATGATCTAACACCATGATTACCGACACCGCAGAAGAGAATAAGCAAAGAAAAAAAATTCATCTCATGGTTGTCAACTACTATTTTACTGTATTTTATGACGTGTGTGTATGACTCTATTCTCCAAGGGCTTTTTAACGATTTGTTTAGAAAGGAAGTATGCGAAAGAATGAGGCTCTTCACACGAAAGCTCTTGGCTGAAATGCAAGATGCTCTGGCCTGAACACGAAGCCGTCCCCGCCTGCCTCTTCCACGGCGCTGCACCCTCCCTGCACGGAGCCGGCGAGGAGCAGCAGCCGCAGCGCTGATGAATTCTACCCACTCAAAGTGCGACAGCTTACGCTTCTGCCAGGAAAGCCTGGGCTATTTCTGTCTCTTATCTTGCGACATTTTAGCACAAAATGGCAAGGAGGCTCAGTAGCGAGGACCAGAGAGTCCATCACGACAAGCCGCAGCATCCTCAAGGGACAGGCGCCTTGCAGCAGGCTGGTACCCATTCCCCCACCTCCCTGCCAGCCAACTCCTGCTCCCCTTGCCGGACATCCCTCCTCCCTCACACGACAAGCACAGATCCGTATTTTCGAGATGCGAGAGGAGGCTGCGGACGTGCACACCTATCATCCCTCGAGCAGACATGCTCCGTCACAGGGGCTCACCGCGGGCACACGTCCAGAGATGCAGCGGGACCGGCCACTGCGCCGTGACACAACCCACACCCACGGTGACAATACCGCACGATTTACTGA
Source organism: Cariama cristata (assembly GCF_000690535.1). Classification (NCBI taxonomy): domain Eukaryota; kingdom Metazoa; phylum Chordata; class Aves; order Cariamiformes; family Cariamidae; genus Cariama; species Cariama cristata. Next base: position 123,747 of record NW_009612297.1, read on the forward strand.
ATCGGGTATGGACTTCAGAAGAACGCATGGAACAGGCTTTTCTGTCAAAAACCTGTATGTTCAGGGAAATACATACATTACCCATACATATACATACTTATATTTCACAGAATCACAGAATGGTTTGGGTTGGAAGGGACCTTAAAGCCCACCCAGTTCCAACCCCCTGCCCTGGGCAGGGACACCTCCCACCAGACCAGGTTGCTCACAGCCCCATCCAACCTGGCCTTCAACACGTCCATTTGTGGGTGTGGCTTATTTATAGATAAATAAATGTTAACAAAAGTCAATCAAAACACAATCAAAACAAAATCTTCCTTCTACTTCACTGCATTAAAATAATTAAAAATTCACAAATTATTACTGTTACTGGAAATGAAAACATATTGATTTGCTTATAGGGATGACAATACAGCAAACACTATACAAGCTGCAATAAAAGCATTTCAAAACAAGAAGGCAGCCACTAAAAAGGCAGCCTGCTGAAAGCTGTTTCAAAATGAAATTAGAAATTAGAAAGCAAATTCATGAAATCATCTCTTTTCATAATAACTCACAGAGGAGTTTTTGATTGGAATTAGCCTGAAATTAATCCGCAAATAAACATGTTCAATAATATTTACCGAAATGATCATTTTGCAAAGTAAATAGGATGGTGCCTGTACCTGGCTGGCTTCTCGGCCGTCCCTCGGGAGGCAATGGGGAGGCAGGACAGCGAGCGCAGCCCTGTCCCCTGCCCTGGCACCGCAGGACCTTTACCCAGCGTCTTTACTGCACAATCCAAAAAAAATCTTTCCCTCTACCCCTCTTGTACCTAAACCCCCTTTACTGATACATCAACTGCAGCAATTAATGAACCTTTGTCCAGAAGGGGAAAGACTTTAACAGCTTAATGAGACAGTAATACATATTAAAATCAATATTATTCAGATGATGTGTCTGTTCTAGCCCTCCCTCTGAAAATAACTGAGACTGTAGCAGAAATGATCATTAGCATTTTGATAACAATCTCGCCAGCCTTCTGTTAAAACATTTTTCTCTTTAAACTAAAACTGAGGTTTGTTATCTCATGCAAGCAGACCATTTTAAAATTAGCAACGGTCAATTTGTGTTGGTTTGGATCAGATTTTTCAAAATCTCGGAAAAAAGATTAATGCTAACTTGCCTGAATAATCAGACCCTCACGCCTGTTGCTGTAGCAGCCGAAAGACACTCTGAGCATCGACTAAGAAGCAACCTCTTCCCATAAATACCGGGTTTGTGCCCAGAAAGGCACCCCTTAACCACGCACAGCATTAGTTTCACTTGTCTGAGAAAACGATATTCCAGCTGACAGCCAACACGAGGGACAAATTCCTCACCACCACAAACCCTGAAGGTATCTTCGAAACAAAACGTGGCTGAACGCCGCAGAGCAGGACAGGGCTTTGCACCTTTGTCCCCTCGCCTGTGAGAGCAGACGCAAATTCCTCAGCAGCCTTGAGTCAAGCTCTGTTATGCGATCACCATGGCGAAAGAAAACAGTCCCATCGCTCTCTTTTTTTAATTAGCGAATCCCACAGCCTTCCCTCTTCTGGCACCCAGCGCCGCAAGCCAGACCGCTGAACCTTCCAGTTTCCAAAGGGGGACAAGACAGAGACCCGCGGCAGAAACGGCTTTGCAGCCTTGGCGAGGACGTGCATCCCTCCGAAACCCCCGCCCTCGGGTCCACCGCACGCAAACGGACCGGTCGCACCCCAAACCCCAACCGCTCCGATGGGACAAGAAGTCGAACTTTGGCAGGGACCGACCCTGGCTTCCAAAGTGCCAGAAACCGGTTCTGAGATAAACCCCACCGTGGTCTTTGCTATGTCACCCCCCGGCAGCTGGCCTGCAGACGCGGAGGAGTGAGACGGGTGCCAGACCCCAGGCCTCCCCGGTGACCCCCAGGAGAGGGGCAGAGGAGGGGTGCAGCCCCATCAGCTCCTTTGGGCAGATATTAGGGTGCCCATCGCCCGAGTCCACAGGTGACCCCGGCTAATACCGACCGGTGCACAGCAAGCTCTGTGGAGCCAATGGAAGTTATGCTTGAAAGACTGGGCAGAAAGTACTCTTAATTCCAGATGTTTTACATTTCTCTCTCTCCTTTTGAAAACAAAATGTCTTTTTAATACCAAAAGTAATATTCCCTCCTTCTCTCCTTCCCTTGAACTGAGAGGCATCTCATGTACATGTATCGTTAAATTAATGTTTGTTCTTTCTAACCGAATGAAAACGTTCAAATTACATGCAAGGACAGTCAGATTAAATTATTGGGCACACCCTGTGGGTTTTTTTTCTAAAGCTATTCAAACAATTTTAAAGGTTTTTCAGCAATGCTCTAGCAACATAAGCAAAACTTCCCGCAAAGAGGAGGTAACGAGTTTAACATTACTGCTGAGGAAGACGGTCACGGAGCCAAGCGAGTAAGACCGGCACATCAGCAACCCCCTCGCCGCCGCGAACTGTCAGGAAACGGCACGGCTCAAGCTGTCAGAGGAATCCAAAAAAGAAAGAGGATCTAGGGCTGGAAAATGGGGAGAACCTGTTCCCAGGCCCATCTGCACAATGGAGTAGAACGAAATTTTCCTCCTTTTTTTCACTCTCCTTTTTTTGGTTTAGGGGTTTGGTGGTTTTTATTTTTACTTTCTCTTTGGCTTAATGGTCAGGGCAGTAACTTTCCAGCCGAAGCACCAGTTTGCTCCACGCAAGAGCAGTTCGGTTTGGTGCAAGACCGGGGATAAACAGGCAGCGTTCAGCTGGCACTGCCGTTCCCCATCGCTCCCTCCCCAGCCGCAGAATCACAGCTGCTGTGGGAGCTGGGGCAAGGCCAAGGTCATGCAGCTTTCTCAAATCCCGTAGTTTATCTTTGTCCAGGCTCTCATGTCCTATTAGAACTAATCTTGGGTTCTTCCCATGACAGCTTACCCCAGACTGGGAAAACCTGTTGTAAAATATCAGATTTTAACAAGACCGCATTGAAAACGCTTGCAAAAATTCAGCTTGATATGTGATGAGTGAGGGCTGGATAGCTGAAACAGGGTGCATCCCGAACGGTTTTGGTCCGCAGAAGTCACCAAGTCCCTGAAAACGGAGTGAATTCAGTGCAGTAGAGGTCAGCAGTTACGATGTTGCAATGCTTAAAGACATTAATCGGAGAGAAATCTTAGTTACAACTGGCCTTCTGAAGTTTAAAGAAAGGTTTCTAAGAGTGAGTGATCTACGACTTCAAAAGAAAGTGGTATCCCATAGTTACGGATATTAGGGGTGGGTTACTGAAATGCAAGAGGGAACTATGGTTTTTATCTGAAATTTAAGCAGTGCTTCTTAACAGAGACAGCATGAAATGCTGACCAGGATAGCGAAATTAGAGGGCACATTCTAAATGCAACAGTGCAAAACTCAAGAAGTACCCAGACAGATTTTTCAAGTTGAAACTGTCACGGGATTATTAACCTAAAATTATGAGACAGCAAATAAAAATTAACTCTAGACTATATAAGAAAGGACATTCCCAGAGCATGAAATCCTCCGTGGCATAAATAAAACATTGTTGTAGCATTTTACGTGGCAGCTTATTGACCGCACGGACACAGCTTTGTCTAGAAAGAGCAGGCGCTGCCTCCCCCTGACCTGCAAGTCCCGGCACACGGCATTAACCGCCAGCGCCTTCGGCCGCTCTGACCCGCTGGGCACCCGGCCAGCACCAGGCCAACACGACCTGGTAAGATCAGAAACAAGGACCACAGTGTTCTCTTACCGCCCGTACACCGCGCTCAGCGCTGCATCCCTGCACCGGCGTTCCCCGCAAGCAAAGTGCAGCATCTCTGCCAAACCCCATTCAACAGCAGAAAATAATTGTCGTAGCTTCAGCGTATGAAATCGGCGCTTTTTCATCTCCCCAGGTCCCAGCCTCTCTAGTAATAATAACCCTGCGTTTGTAGGGCAGCGTCCCTCTGAAGATCGGGAAGCACGTGAGGGTGGGTGCGTGCCACCGAGGCAGGTTTTCAGCTGGGAAATGCGAAGCTCAGAAAGTTCAGGCAGCTCGCCGGAGGTCCGTGGCTGCGTTCTGCACAGAACCACGCTTCCTCCTCGGCCTTAAAACCACAGCGGTGCCATCTCCCCGAACAGCAAACGGCAGAGATTTAGGGGAGGTGGGCAAAATTTGCCAGAATTAAAAATGTGCACAGGACCTTAAGGCTGAGTCGAGCAAGTCTATCCATCTCTCTCTGAGTAACCACGTACCGAACACCAAACGCTGTCATACGCTAAGGGTTACCAGCGTTCCTCATGAATCACTCAGAGGGATGACCTGCAGGGATTAAACCTAGCATTCCCATCTGACAGCAAGAGGAGTCCCACCGAGGCACGCCACACCGACACCAACTAACAGGGAGGGTCGGGCGCTAGTGGCATCAAGCCCTCTCCATGGCCCCACGACTCTTCTAGGTGGGACTGAGCCGCTGCTGGCCATCCCAATCCAGAAGGAAAAGCCCGCTGTCAACGCTGGCACCCTTCGGTCACATCAGGCCCGTCACGCAGTTTTCTAGCTTGCAGGTAAAAGTTAACAGCATCATCCAAAGATGGGTAAAAATACTCCATTTCTGGAAAACACAGCGGACACAAAGATGACACCGGCAAACGGCGGGTTTTCTGACAAGCGCTCAGAGCTCAGGGAATGGTGAATTGTCCTGTGTCAGCCCCTCGCCTATGCTCACTCACTTCTGTGAGGACAGCTTTAATGGCTGGGATTTTAAATACTCCTGGCTATATTTTTCACCGTATCCTTTAGTCTGATTGTTAACTTCCTGTGCTGAAACATATTTTTTAGCCATCCGCCAGACAAAAAACATTCCTTAAGATCAGAGACTTTGACACGTGTAATATCAGTCCTATCTGGATGGCTTTACGACAAAGTTCAGGCACTGGCCAGCCAAACTACAGTATCAGAAGCAAATAAATCAGAGAGAAAAACAAAAGTAAGGTAAGTCCACGGGCCTATGCACACTGTGGTCTGCTGACCAGAATGGCTCTCCTGTCTGTGCAAATCTGATCATCAAAACGCCACGTTGAGGAGTCTCCTCTCCTCTGCCCAAGACAAAGGCGATGCCCTACACAACGAAGGCACTGCTGCTTGTAACGGATATAAATGCATACGAACGCCAGACTTCACCCGCTGCCTCTTCCCTAACCCAGGCTGGGATCTTCACCTGACAGACAAAGGTATCCAACATGGAAATCCGGCAGCGGAAAATTACTGCAAGGTCTGCTCCGCGTTCAATCCACTGTAACCAGCGTGGGACGAGGCAGGACTCTCCTAAGAAATAATGACTCCATGTCTCGTTTGGAGAATTTCTACAAACAGAGCAACTGAAAAGCCTAGATAGCAAATTAGCGCTGCTCCCTCTGCTTGCGAAACTCCTGCCAAGCCAAGGCTAGCAACCTTTCCCCTGGGCTAGCAAACGGCAGCCTTCCACCTGAAACGGTGAAACAGCTCTGCAAAGCTGATACGGGGGAGAAGCATCCAGCGTGACACGGGGAGCGCAGCCCATCCGTCACCGCGCTCCGGCACGCTGACACATCATTTTCCTTACGCGCACATCTTACCCTCTACCGGTACCTATATCCCCGCCTGGTAACGCACCACATGCCTATCCATCACTTTGGCCACGTTCTCTCTTCTGGGAAAAACGAGAGACATGTTTTGTTTTTCTTTGTTGTTTCTTTTTCATGCAAATGTTGTTCTCACTTTGTATTGCAAGCAAGTAATAAGCCCGGCACCTGGAGTGGGAGATGCGTGGTTTGGGGGGAAATTACTACAGACTTGCATGCATTTAGCTGGCTATTAGATCTTGAGAACTCCTGAAAAAATTCTAAGTGATAAACTGCAATAATTGTTAAAAAAAAAACCAACCACACTCAGTAAAGAAGGCAGATTTACCCTAATGCCTCACCAATCTAAGGGAGCCGGTTACTTTGACAGAACCTGAATTCCCCCAGCGGTTCGACAGCGGTAATGGAAACAGAGGAGCCAATAAACGACAACTGTGTGTGTAATGCGCCTACCATTATAAACCACTCCTAGCCTCCTGCTCTGTCCCCTGGGGGGGCCACTCCAACAGTCGCTGGGTTTCCTTTCCCTCATTCTTCCACTGCGCTCTTTCAGCAGTCGGACCCTTTTGTAGCATCTAATACCATACTCGGCATTATCCAAAGCATCTCTAATGTGAGCATCCCAAAATACGCTACGCCATTTAGAAACAGACTACGGGTTTTTGTCAGGCTGAAACAGAGGCACTGGGAGGCTAACTGGCTTGCCAAAGGGCACGTACCACTGTGTATCGACAGAATCCCAGATATTTGTCAAACACATACTAGTAGGTAAACATCGCTTCCAGACCTCTCATCCTGAAGAAGTACACCATGTATCTTAAAACACATACAGTATTCCGGAAGCGTTCCTGAAGAATGGTCTTGGACAAGTTTAGGAGCATCCCCAGTGCCAGCTCCTCCGCAGCCCAGCCTCTCTCACGCGGGGTTTCAGCACTCTGGATAGACCACCCCTGCGATAAACCACGGCAAAAGAAGGACCAAAGACCAGATCAAGACACACAAACCCCCCTGAGTTTTGCCAAAGTGATAAACAACATTCGCTGATTTCAGAAAATACCGTCTGTGCAAAGGCTTCCCTGAGGTATAAGGTGTAGAAGCAAAACACAGGCGTAATAGCAACACGAGAGCTGGCCCTGCTCTGTCTTCTAAGGTTAATTAAAACTCTCAGAGAAACAGATCCCTGGTGTGATTCAAACATACCGGTCTGAAGATCTGGGCAAGACTGAAGTCTGATAGAAGTGACCTTGGCTCTCTGCCATTACATTTCACAATTAGCATTTTCCTTCCTAACCAAAAAAGCCCATAATGGTATGTCCCATTTTATACACCGCCTTACCTAAAATGAAAGGTATTAATTAGTAAAATAATGTAATTTGCATTTAAGCCCCAGGCAGCAAATCTACAGCAATTTCTGAAATTAAAAAAAATATGTATATATCATAAAGAATCACTTCAGCTCTCTCCAAGGGAGCTAAGCTGTCAAAGACGACTGTAAGACCCAAAGGGATGCAATTCTGCTCTTCAGTATCAGCCTCGAAACGCCTACTTCTAGGCTGGTTTCTGCCATCTCTTGTTCGGTACAGAGAGAGGTGCTGTCCTCGTGTCTCCAGGAGAGCTCAGCAATCAGCTGTATCAGCAGCTCCAAAGAGGATTACCCTCCCCTGCTGCCTTTTTTAAAAGCAGATTAGTTCAGACTTTCTTTCACTATAACGAACCTTGTAAGGATCAAGCACATTGCATTGATTTCCAGGATAAAATTGTGCGGTCAGTCAAAAGGCCAAGCAAACAGTTTCCCAGCCCCGCTCCGCCCCAGCAGACCCACTGCCCCAGAGTCACCCATCAGCCCCAGCCAGGGGGGAAATATCGCCGTTGTTAACCATAAAAGCCAAAATGTGATTCTCAGGCCACGCGTAACTTTGCTTTCTACCGGATTCAGACGGGTAACAACCCAGACAGAAACAGACAACAGAACTGAAGATGCTCACCAAAGTCCTATTTAATCAAAGTCAGAAAACGATAGAACGCGACGGTTTTATTTACTACATGATATCTGCAATAATGGCTAGGGAAGTCACTTCTTAAAAATCTGCCAGTTTATGGTAAAATAATGAAAACTCAACTTCTCTAAAAATTTCCATTAAGCTATAAAATTACTCTCAAGTCACTTCCCTCACCAAGCCTTTCCTTCCATGCGCACCCTCCTGTAACACCCTGGCTTGACTCGGATTTAAAGATCTGGAAACCAGAGATCGTCTTCGAGCTGGATGGTCACAAAAGCTTGGTCAGGGTGCAAGAGCCGGCCTCCGCAGCACGAGCCCCGCAGGGGCAACAAGCTTTCTGACCACGCAGACCTGACCTCCTGTAAGAAGAGACTACTACCTGGGCCTCCAACCAGACCGTGAGGATGCCGTATTTTAAACGACCTAAGGAAAGCAAACGTCCCTTTCTGTAATGCTGAAACTCAAGACGAGAGCTGCCTGCTCTGACAAAGCCGTAACCCAAAATTTAGTGGGAAAACAAATAAAGCAGAGGGCAGAATCCTGTTGCCTTTTTCTTCTTTAAATTTGACAAATCGTTATTAAATACCTGAAGATCGCTGCGGTCTACAGCTCAGTAATAGAGGATCTACCCTTCCAGAAATATTGCCAAGCATATTTCACTTCAGACTCCAAAACTGAATTTTATGGAACAACGTATGGCATTTGCCATCATTTCCTGTAGGCAAAACTTCAAAACGCTGGTACAGGTCTATTCATTTTTCTCCAGAAAAAAATAGGAAACGAATTAATGGAAACATTTACTATAGCGATACAACTTCACAAGGAATCTCCGCATTGACCTTTCCCAATCAAAAGCCTGTACGCTAAACTACAGCTCAAGCACATTTCGTGAAAGATCAAAGACAATTAAATATATCCAATATATATATATATATATATGACATTAGGAA
>NW_009612298.1:0-13477 GCF_000690535.1 Cariama cristata
TCATTTCCTTCATTTTTCCTCAAGTAAGTTTCCAGCCAGCTTTACAATCCATGTCAGCTGTCTTGTCCCTATACAAGGGTTCTTGGCACAGCTGTTGCTGTTATTCTGACTCACTGTTATTTTGTTCCAGATTTCTCCTGCATAAATCATAACAGAAGAGCCAGGCTGACTGAATGTTATTCTTCACTTGTACAATGAAGCATAGCTTTTGTGATATAATTTAGTTTCCCAAACTTTTCATTCTGCTGCCATTTTCAGGCTTGTATATGCTTGCTTGATTTCTGCACCTAGCATTTGAACTAAATAAATCAGAACCAAAATAAGCCTGACTACGTTCATATTATTCCATATCCCCTCTTCTCTCCTATCTTTCTGATAGGCAGGCTTCTTCATTTAAGACATACAATCTATACTTCGCTTGGTATAACCAACTGATAAATATGAGGCTTCCTCTCAGGGTGGAGAAAGCAGACTTGCTACAGGCATTTGCTAGGCTTTGAAGGATCATCGTAACATACTGGATTGGTCAGAAGCTTCAACCAGTCTTCCTCTTGGAGTCTGTGTTTAGTTTAGCATGCACTCTGTCGGCTTTTCCTCCTGAAATTCCATACTGCTGAAATCCTATAGCACTGAATTCAAAGATATTAATGTTTCCCCCTCCATGCCCTATTTTTGCCTGTTCAGGCATGCCTGTATTGCAAGTAACATCCAGAATAAGGTTCTCATACTTGCATGGCAGACCTGTCCCAATGTTATCCACACCAATGACGTTAAGACTTTTCTTGACCCTTCCCAGTCACCTCTGATGTATTGCCTGAAAAGTTGGAACTACATTTTGGAATTGGAGTAAAAGTGATTGCATTTTGCAAAACAACCATGAAAACCAACTTGAATACAGCTACTCTCAATCACATACAGATGTTTCTCTGCAAAACAAGAAGTACTGGCAAGTGTAAACTGCAGATAATGTTAAAGTGCTAGGACCCATAAGTAGAAATTTCTTGCAAATGCATTTTAGAACAAAGAAGTGCTCATCCTTCTGAGCCCAAAACTAATATACTACTTCAGAGTTCTGTCTGAAAGCTTCCACGATTACTAAGTAAAATTCCCTGGCTGAAATTAAGCTATATTTATTAAGGACCATCTCATCACAGGACTCGCATTTTCCATTCTTTCAGTAGTACTGCAGAATTTAAAGCTATTCCTGCAGCTGAGCTATAGACAGATTTAGAAGAAACAAGTTATAAGAAAAAGGTTGCCTTTTTTCTAAATTTAAAACTTTCACTTGAATCTTAAGACTACAATATTTACCTTCTCTTACAGCGACTGATGCCAGTTCTACACTACATAGATTATATGAAGAATTCCTCTGACATCAGTAATATAACCAAAACTCAGTGAGCAAGACTTACTACTTTCCATAAAGTTTGAACAAAAAGGGAAAACCAAGTAAAAAAATTAATAGCTGGCTTATTTAGAATGTGCTTAATTTGATAAAATAGATTAAGTGATATGCTCTATTTGAATGTTTCCATTTTATCTGAAGTTCTTGAAGTTTTATAGTATGATGTAACAGGAAAAAGTCTCCATTTATGGAGGTGAGAGTCCTCACCGAGACAGAAGCATTCTGCCAGCACTCCCATAGCTGGCTGGTAGTCATAGAAGTCCAGCTTCACAAACATCCCACGTTATTAAGGTTCTTGGGAAGCATCAGTTTCTCAACCTGTTTCTAACTATTTATGTTTACATTGAGAAATTCATACAGAAGGGTAATTCTTGACTGGAATTTTAGTACCATGTTTCATAGCAGTAGCTAGAAGAGGGCTAAAATGAACAATTCATCTATAAAAATAGAAGTGTTTCGTTTTACATGCTTGTCAGACCTGACAGAAAAGTAAGGTGCAGCATCTGTTACTGACCTTATAGGAAACAGACAGGAAAATCCACCTCCAGAAAAATCAGACAAGATAGTTACTAACTTTGCATTAGGTAGCTGCTTTTTCATTGTGTGCAGTCACTAGAATTCAGGTATTAAATCAAAACTAGAGTTCCCACTTAAAGCTGCTGCCTTTGAATTAGATCTACACTTAGCACACTGAAGCTGTTGCATCTGTTTCTCTGCTGCCCAGACAGTTATCTAGGTGCAAAAGTCAGATCTAAAGTGCTCTGGGAGAATGGCTGCATTGTGCATTTATCCTTACAAGTACTCCGTCCTTCTCAAGCGCCAGACTGGGAATTACTTAAGAGCATAAATGATTTCTCCCCTCTGTGTTAACTGTATCACATTATTCCTAATGAGCTGTGTGTGGCTTCAGGAGGACACCACAGTTCCACTCAAGGATGGCCCATGGCATCTAAAGTGCCTGCCTCTGTGAAGGTCTAAACTACGGTTTAACACAGAAGCAGTGGATTCTAGGTTACCTGAAGCAAAACCACAAACCTCTAGGATCATCTTCTAGCACAACTTAAAAAACCCTATTGTTTCTTCCCACTTCTGTTGGGATTGGGTCTTTTTGGGATGTGGGCTTTTTTATTTTTGTTTTGAAGTTCGGCTCCATTTCAAAAGGCAGACTTCAGCTACATTGGACACCTACTCCTATCACTGTAAGCCAGTCATCTACCTCTTCAGGTCTAGTCCCTAGTTTCCTAAAAAGTTTCTAAGCTATTTACTGAGAACTTTGCATAATTAAGTGCAATGATGCATAAATACCTTCAGGAGCCTGGGTTTTACAGTCCTACATCACCAGGCAGTTTTGAAATCATTCCCCTTAGGCTCACAGCTGCAGTGTATCATCTGTAGTACAAAACCAGACCTTTCAAATCCTTTGCCTAATCTTTGCTAATAGAGATTAAAGCACAGAATTAGCAGTCACTAGTGAGATGGAAGAGGGGAAACTTACTCTTGGCTTAGCTAGTTGTTTAATTTTCTCAATTTCTTCATCAGACATGACATCATAGTATCGTACAATATGAGGGCTATCCCATTCATCTTCTTCCTTAAAGGGAGCTATGAGCAGATGAGGGTTTCTGTTTCCATCGTGGTACCTACAAAACAGCCTTTTCTGTCTCCGAGGTGTCTGAAACAAAACACCAAATACAACATTGTTTGCTCAACCATTTCATGAACTTAAAACAGGAAAGACAAAAAAAAGAGATTAATTCCACAAACACTGTAAAAGCCATCAGCTGACTAGCAAATTTAAGAGGTAAGCATGAGCGATCCTGCAATTTACTGCAAACGAAAACCAATATACGCCATTCAAGATACCACTGAGTAACATCTGAAACACTAACCTTTAGGAGAATTAAAATCATAATAGACTACTGATTAAACAAATAACTATACAAACACCCAGCTGTAAAAAAAAAGTCTGGTTCTTATAATTAAGACTATGCAGATGGAATAAATTGATTCCATTCCCTGCACTGAAAATTAAAGCCATGTGTGTTGAGAGGTACTAGAGACTGCTTGGTCAAAATAGTCACCCCAGAAGGACATGTGTTTAACATGCACAAGGGAAGGAATAAGGCGATTCCACAAGTGTGGCAAAGCATAACCAGTTCTCAGTGGAAAAAGCCTCCTAGTATATCTGTACAGCCAGCATTTGAAACAGCTGAGCAGCCAGACTGAGGAGAACTAATTTTTCAACAACCTTTAAGAGGTATATTTGAGAGTTGTTTTTCTGTCTAGGATTAACAGCTAAAGACAGAGTCTTCAACAGCTAAATCTTTAATCCTTAACAGCTAAAGATAGAGAGGCCAAGACACAAGGTAAAATTCTCAGCCTGGACAGAATGACATTTAATTTCTTCTTAAAGAGAGACCTTCACAGAAGGAAAAACTCAACATGTCCCACCAAGCTTAATCACCCTTAGGCAAAGGCAGCATAGTCAGGGAATTCTTGCCTTTCTCTTACCATTTTCACGCCTTCACCTCGGCAAAGGGCCTCATAGATATCACGCTCTGGCAAGTAGTCAAGAGGTCTCTCATAGGCACCACTTTGCACCACTGGTTCTGTCGTCATCATGGTCTTGTTTATTGACTTCTCTTTCTCCTTCTCTTCTCTCTCCTTCTCCAGCAACTTCTCAAAGTACCGCAAGTTACTGCCTGCTCTCTCATGAGTACTGTCTTCATTGGGAGAAAAACAGACAGAACCAGCAATTTACGCAGTCTCAGGAACTGTTAATACAAATAAATCTTTGTATCAAGACAGCAATAATTCTCCCCTTCTTAAAGCATCATCAGGCAACTAAAAGCATTGGGTCCAGTCTGCACTGAAAAGCAGCACTGGGAAGTTTCTGTCTTTGCAGAGGGAAGGTAGGCACAGTCTGCAAAAGAATCTTTTCTGGAAGGACCCATCACAAAGCTTGTATTCCAAGAAAAAAAAAATAGTAGTTTTTGGTCTTCACAGTCCTCCTTCTCTCTCAACTTTTCTGCCCAGTTCTACCCAAGATAAGTAGATCATAGAGCTTACCAGCAGAGATCAAGCTCGGCTACTTGTTGCACCCCTCCTCTCCACCATGCTTCTCACCCACACCGCACAAGCATGCTTTAACCAAGGACTGCAGTGGAGTGCCAGCCATGGACTTCAGTCCCAAAGACCTCCTCCAGAGTTGGGAAGCTCAGAGGTATGCACTACCACTTAACAGCCCACCTACTGCATCCACCTCTAGACATTTGTAACAGGTTCATCTGGGAGGTATCCTGGATTACTAGCATCATTGCACCTATCATAAGTGATTTATTTATGATGTTGGTATGAATCAATAAACACTATCAATAGATCTTTACCCAGCCTAACTAAGCAGGAACAGTTCCCTGTTCACCAGTGTTTCTGGACACTGGAACAGTTTCTTTCCCTTCTGGCCTCCCCAAGCTTACTGTGTTTACCTCCTAGAACTAACCGAGAAAGCTGCTGCAGTAACCACTCATTAGAGCATATGCTAACAGCAGCCAGAAAAGGAAGCTGAGCCCAGAGCAGAAGTTGCTGCTCCCAGAGGGGACTGCCAAGTCTGTTCCTCTTTTTGGTGCTGGTAAGGATTTTGCATTCTGCTATCAGTGCTAAACCCTACTGCAAAGGGAGCTAGATTCAATAGATATTCATATTCTTGTAAATTTTAATCTATGAATTCCAATGTCTGCAGAAATTAGACTGATAGATATTACTGAAAAGAAAGGCTTCACCTACACTCAGAATGTGGCAACATCTAAATAAAGAGCCACAGATTACTAAAAAATACAAATACATAACACAGTAGATGTTAACTCTAATTGGGGAGGATAAACCTTTCCAATGCAGGAAACTAGGCAAAGTTGGATAGAAAGCAATGCTTATTTGCTTACTCAAGAGAAAGCTAGAAACAGACCAGAGATAAAAAGGAGGTTTTAAAAAACCTCAATCTGTTGTGAATATCCAGAAATAAATACTTTAAGACCTCAGGCAAAGCCCTCTTCTGGCATCAAAGAGCACCTGCACTGAGGAATAAAGAGGAATATGTGAAGTCAGTAGGACTTTACAGAAGATACAGCACTCCGCGTAAGTCCACAGTAGCCTTGATCTCCACTCGAGACAACCCAGGCTCTAACCATCACCAAACACAACCTCTCAATACACTGAAGGAAAGCCCACAGGTACTGCAGTCAGACACACATTTGGTCTTTGGGTAACTGCAGCATGGACTATGAGATAGCTTGTTAAAGATACTTCATGTATAAGTAGACTTTGTTTTTCCCTATGTTTATTTTAAGTCATCTGGCAGTATATCGTTCCAGTCAGCTCACCAGTACGTATGGGCCATGACTGTTCTTGGCTCTGTTGCTGGCAAGACTCCCCAGCGCTAGAATAGCAGGTTTTTTGTTCTTACCAAGGGATATCAGACGTCTGGTAAGCTCCATGGCTCTGTGTAAATCCCCAAACTGGAAAACAGCATAGCTGAGATAATCTAGGATCTCCACTTTGCTGACTGTTGTATCCTCCCCCTCATCGTGTTGTTTTAAGGCTTGCTCCATCCAGAGTACTGTGTGATAGTAGTCTCCGTCATTGTAAGCAGTCTTCCCCATACCAAAGCAGTCACCTACTGTCAAAGAGGATCTGTATTTTGTTCCTAAAACCAAAAAGATATCTTTAAGCAATCCACACAGAAGCACCTTAGCCTTCAAATACATGGGGCACATTGAGGAATATCTGTAAACACACTTTCATCATCCTAAAAGGCTTCCAAAAGAATTAGTCGACAATATTTTACACTGTGGACGAAACTGATCACCTTCAGAATTAAGATTAAATTCTATCCTAATTCTGTGGCACTAATTCCTTTGGAAACCAAGAGATGTTTAACACAAAAATTAGTTTTAAGCTATTGTGTTTTCTGTTGTAGACAAAGGTAGAGCAGACTAACAGCTTAACAGATTTTACTTAACCTACAAATTAACACTGTCAGACGATCAGAGAAGCCTGACTATGTGCAGAGCTAGCTTGCTTCCTCTTTACTAGAGATGTATATTTGTGCATAAGCAAGCTGATGCTTATTTAGACAAAGTGAGTATCCATTTGACTAACTGTGCACTGATTTCCGGTTGCTCCACCTCAGGAGATGCACAGATAAGACTTAAAATTAAGTTCATTGTTAATAACCTACAAATAATAACTAAAACTGTTTTATCAACTCATCTACCCACACTCTCCTGAAGCCTATTCAGTTTGTAAACAGTGTGAGGCTAGTAAGCATAACCTGTTTCAGCAAGTCTCTCCTAAGCAGCAGCAACAAACACTTATCAGTACTCAGCTGCCAAAACACTGAAGGATCTCAATGTATCTATGTACTTTTCAAAACATCTCTGTGGCAAAAACTGTTAATCTCCATTTCAACCAAAGCCTCATTGGAAGACCACAGCAAACAGAGCCAAATATTTTAAGAGCCAGAGCAATGAATTACAGAGCAGTTTCTTCCCTTGGTTCGTAAGTTATCTGGGACAGGAAGTACCCATGGTATTTGCTTACACAGTAATCAGCACAAGAAAGTATGTTGTCCTTTGCTGTTTTGGTATAGCGATAAAAGAAAACCTGGATTTTTATAAAAGTAATACTAACTAAAAAGTGCTGCTTGAGCTGGTCACTGTAGGCCGTGGTTCCTTGGCTTGGGTGGGAACAACTTCAAGGTAGTTCTCAAAGTGCCAAAGTAGATACATCCTCAAGCAGCTAAGCCGCATGGACTCTCAGCACCGTGGCCCTTTGCTGAAAAAGGACTTCTGGAGAGAGCTTGAGGACATTACCACTTCCTTCCTTTTAAAGGAGAGGAGACCTTTGTGCACTTACCTGGTAAGTTTCCTCGAGAGAGAGTTTCAGGATCCAGTTTGTATGTGTCCTGCAGGCGCATCAGAGCCTTTGCAGCTCCAGTCTCATCTTCTTCAGTTGGAAAAAACTGACGCTGAATTGTAAGATTTGCAATAAAGCCTTTGCAGTAAAAGGGAAAGATGTTACTTCCAGAGTTCGCGTAAATATCAGTACCAGATTAACACAGATGAGGAAACACCTGCTTTGTTTTGGGAATTGAGATTCAAATAATTCCAATTTAAAGCTCCTTATTAGGCTCTCAAGATAAAATCATTTCCTTCTGTCCCATTTTAAGAAATATAGCTCACAAGCAAGGGATAAAGGATAAATAACTAAACCCCGCAGTTTCCTTGTGCCACACTATTACTAAAGTACAATGTGAATCTAATGATCTTCATTTTCCTGTAATGTCTCCTCCTAGCATGAAAACTTAATAGCTTTCATCAGTTCTCTTGCAATATCCACAGAGACAACTGCAGATTATAGTACCGGACAATGATTTCAGACTCTGGACTCCAACCTGTAAAGTCGTAAGAGCTTTTCAAATCTCAGCTCAAGGGACAGAGACCCTGATTGAAGATGCCCTAAGTAGGGGCAGGACCTTACTCAGTAAGAGGCTTTTAAATCTGACAAGTAAAACCAAGTGATATGTAGAAATAAAATAAAGTGCACTACATAAACATATCAAGGTTACACAGCAGGTTGGTTGGGCAGAAGTGGGGGCAATCAACTGAAGAAAAGCAACTCAACCATTTCCAGTGATGCAGCAAGCAGAACTGGAAAAGAAAGCCTTTAGAAAAAGAATTAGTGACAGAAGTACTCAATAGAATTGAGTATTTTATTTCCATCTAGGATGACTATTCCAGAAGGCAATAAAAATCTTGGCTGAAAAAAAACACTTCCAAGTACCTAAACTTTAGCATATGCAGTGTAGAAAGGGAAAACATGCAGTATTCTACATGAAAAACATAGCCTCTTCTCTCCCTTACTTTCAAGGAGTCCAGTAAAAATAGACCTCCATTTAAAAAAAAAAGCTATGTAAGCAAATTCAGGCAGATACTTTGACAATATGATGCAAAACCAAAGATTAGTACTGGAAACATTTGATTTAGAAGGATAGGTTTACAGATAGCTATTGTATATTATCCTGTTATCAACAGACTGACTACAGCATCTGCCAACTCTTAATGCTAGGGCTGATAGAAATTCCTTCAACAATTCAGTATGGGTCTCATTTTGATTCTTAAGTCTTTTCTGCTGATCAACATGGTCAAAAATCAATGATCACCAAAAGAAGGAACAGACTGGGGAAGCAGATGAGTAAGTTATATATAAAGGCACATAAAAGCTCAGGACTAGGCATAAAACAATAGTTGCCGACACAGCTGACAACTGTAGCATATCCTATTCTCCCCTTCTCCCCAAACAAAAGGGGTAACTGTTTGAGTCTTGACTGAGATATTTTTCAGTGGCAAGTTTCATTTACTTGGGTAACCAGTAAACAAGAGGCCAGTCATTAGTTTAAGTTTCAAACAAACCCGGCAATAATATTTAAACCACAGCTGAGTTTGCAGCTTTCCAGACTAGAAGGAGGATAAGCAACAGTGTCATAAGGCTACCTCCTGATATCTTCTCCCCTATAACTCCTTACCATTTGTTGTATCCTGAAGAACGAGGTTTTCCAATTCCAGCCAGTCAGTATTTAAACGCTTCACCAGCTTATATGCATTTACAGGATGTGCTAGATACCCTTCTGGATCAGAGGTTGATTTGCTAGTCAGTATATCCATTTTTTCAGCCCAGCTGGAATGAGAAGTGTACGCCTCAGAGCGATTTATGAATGTGCATGTCTTCCTTCTTAGGTCATTCTAAAAACACAGCTAGAATCAATTTACTGCCGCTTTTACCATCATAACCAGCTTTCAACTTCACAAGGATAAAGCACAACTGATTATTTTAATCACAATAGTCTTTCTTTTAAAAGGAATTTGCTTCCCTGCTCACTATTTTAAGCCTTACTACAGTAGGCATGCATCTCACAATGAGTTTTAGCCATCAATTTTCAGCATACTGCACTTCAGAAAAATGTTACATAGCACACAATCACTGTGAATGTCATTTATCTCTCTTAGTAAAAATACAAGCATAAATAAAATTCCAAGAGCTTCTCAGCTTTATGGAAACTAAACCATAAGCTTTGATTTTCAGACTGGAAACCTTCAGACAGTACAGTCAGTCACCTAGATTGCACTGTTGGTCAGCTTCAAAGCAGTAGTAGGAAACTTCATCTTCTGTGTTACAGTACATTTGAGCTGCCAACTACACCGCTGATACTATAGTGAGAATTTCTTCTGTTGCTCTTCATATTATCCCTTAACAAGAATGTTTGGCCAAGCTGTGTGTTCCTCTCTCCAGTACTGAATAGGAAGAAAACACTGTTGAGATCAGCTAACAACCGAGCATAAGAAATCCCCTTTGAGCCTGTAATCTCAAACTCAGCAAGCCATGAACGAACATCGGTTACAAACAACTTTACATAAGCACAGGTAAATACTGTCAGACTACTTGGCTTCTTTTACCATCATGTTGCAACAGAAAACAGAAGTAAGATTACTTTTCCAGAGATCCTTTGCAGGGATATCGGATTAACAACATAATTCAGACCAGTGTCACCTGCAGACTCTTTTTAATTTAGACTTTCACTACTTCTAATATTTATTTTGCAAATTAGTAAATACAGTCAAGTTCTAGTCTCTTTACTCACATCACAACGTGATTTTGAATCATAAACATATCTCTGGAGCTAATAGACAAAATACCGAAAAGTGTTACCATATTCAAGTGATAAAATTTAGCACCTGTGTTACAAAGTATATGGCTCATACACTAGCAGGGTGCAAGGGCTCAAATACTGACACACTGATAGAAAACTCTTGCTTACAAACACACCAAAATACAAGTCAACTGAAAATCTAACACATTAAAAAAAGCACTTGGATAAGTCAGTCCATGAAAAGACTTTTTTTTAAAAAAAAGACCAGTTTATGCATACGATTGAACTGACATTCTCTTTAACAATACGTGAAAAGGAGACTGCTTTTCCTCAAAAGGGCAGCTTTTCAAGAAACGAACATTTGTGTACACAAGTGACAAGGAATTCCTACCATTTCACTACTCCATAGCCCCGTCCCTACCCTACACCCCTAAAGGGAGATCAAACTGCCACATGTAGCCTGGAGTTCAGAAATTCTTTGGAAAGCATGGCTCCATTTAGTGGCACTCAGCGTTTCTGAACCTGGACCTCATTTAGACTATTCTAGTGTCACGCCCTATTACATATTACTTTCAGTTAGATAAGTATTAACAGTCTTCCTAAGGGACACAGAAAACATCAGTTGTCAGCAAGCGCCTTTCAAATGATCTAAGCAACCAGGATAATATCAGAGAGGTGCTGTAGCCAGGTCAGCAACCAAAGAGAACAAGGCAGGAGAGCTGTCCCTGAGGGCAAAGCCAACATGGGAAGGAAGCTGGGGATTTGGTGTATGCTCCACTAAACAATACAACCGGCACACTTTGCCACTGTAAGCAGTGCTGATGCCGGGAAACAACAGGTAGCGCAGAGCATTGGCACCCAGAGGCACTTAACTCACATGGACAAGGCTCCTCTGAGATGAGTAGCGTCTTTTCCACAGAAGCACTGTGATGCTACAAGGACAGGGAAAAGTGGGAAAAGCCCAGCAGACAACAGTTTCTAAACAAGCAAAGAAAGTCCGAACGATATCTGAATTGGGGTCCGCCTCTCCGCAGGTTCATGGGACTAAATTACAACAAAGTTAGTACCTATGGTCTCACTGTGAGTATCTACTGAGGAAATACTAACAAGATCCAGCAGCAAAGAGTGACAACAGAAAGGTGTGGTGTAACCGAACGCAGATGAGCCATTTTGTCACCCTTCATTACACAAACCTCTCGCCCTACCTTTTAATCTGAGAGAGCTTGTTCTCTTCTGCTCGGATATATTCCTTTAAAGACTGTACCAAGTCTTTCTCCGCATAAATCAGGTCTGTCATTTGACCTAAAAACAGAGTATGAGTAAGTGTTAATCAGACATGAAAAAAGTAACAATTTCCAACAGCAGAGAAGACAGAATGCTCTAGGGCTATTAAAACCACCACAAAGAACAGACAAATTAAGGGTGTGCACTTCAATGCGTGTAAACTACAAAAGCTATTATACATACAGGTCTGGCATTCAAATGCTTCAAGGGGCTTTTAAAATCCCAACTTCAATGGCTCACGTAGCTTTGCTGTGACCCTTCCACTGCCTCTGAATTACTTTTAGTATTACAATTGTACGCAAGACAATCAAAAGAACTGTTTGCTTTAACTCAATAGTTGTATTAATGTCAATGAAAGATTCAAACAGTTGCCAAAGCATGTGTTCCACATATGGACATAGATTAGGTCACACTAATAAATTATTATTCTAACCATTGGCATCACTTAAAATTACAGCTTTTCAATATGGGTAACTGTGGAAACGCAACCTAACATTAAGAATAGAGGAATTTCAGACTAATGTTTATAGACTGACACACACTCTCTCCTAATTAGCATTAGTGGGAATTGCTAGCATGTCAATCCTAATTGCTATGACAAATTTCGCTTTTCAAAGACCAAACACTGAAAGACCGGATGAGATTTTATAAATGCAGCCACAGCTTTAGTTTCAGCTTCAGCATTCCAAAGTAATTACTAATGAGGCATGATTAAGCAGATGGAAGTCAGCAGGCTGTGCTATTTTCAGAGTTAAGAAAGGTCCAAAAATAGGTAAGCATAAAGAAAAGGTGATCCTTCACAGTAGCTTTGTACAAAAAAAGCTACTTAGGAAAAAAGAGAACCAAATAATACACATGTAGTTAAATACTGTTTAACCAACTCCAGAGCACAGGAGCATGTGCTGGAGACTGGTAGTGAAACACCACTCTGCCTTGCTCTGGCTGAGTAGTTCCACACAGTGGCACAAAAAAACACCAAAACACCGGAGTTTTGAGTTTTACCATTCAGAAACATAGCTCCACTGAGCTCAAAGCAAGTGCCAGAGAAGAGCCAGCTGCAGTTAATCAGTCTCTAATATCCTTATGGGGGAACTGCCCACACTATTCCACAGGAAAACATCAGACCAAGTCACAGCAGAAAACTCAGTTTATGCTTATTTTTAGGCTCTACCACAATCATACATGGTTGTATCACAGCTATTACAATGCAAGAACTAAATTGTCACAAAAATCAATTTATTTCCAGGATTTATGATTATGTGAATTCTTCAGGATTTACCCAGGTCTTACAAAACACACATAAGGGAAGGGGGATATTAATTTTTCCTTCTGACACCTAACTCCAGCTTTTTGAGAAGACAGGAGATTTCAGGTTCTGTGAAAGAAAATATTTCACATATTTATCACTTGAATAATTTTCATAAATCAAATTGAGGACTAAATTTTTAGCATAAGGTTTGTACTGTGTTCAAGATGACAACAGGTGCACAATTCTTAATAAAACACAGGTACTGTCTTATTTTACTGACAGAGCCCCCAGAGAAACTTGTATCATGTTGGTCACAATGTGCTAAGTCACCCAGCTGCAAACAAATTGCACTGACGGAAGACTTGCAATGCAGCATAGCATCAGGGAAGCAGAAGAGCAGCTTTTCCTAATGTGGACAGTGTTTGACAGTACCATATGAAGAAAGCCATATGCTACAACCATAAACTTCAACAGTTTTGGCAATCACATTAACTAAATCACAACATCGTGCATTGTTTTTTTCCATACCTATGGAGGTGAAGAACTCTGCTTCTGTGTGCCAGATT
The DNA here is from genome assembly GCF_000690535.1 of Cariama cristata. Classification (NCBI taxonomy): domain Eukaryota; kingdom Metazoa; phylum Chordata; class Aves; order Cariamiformes; family Cariamidae; genus Cariama; species Cariama cristata. The sequence goes on from NW_009612298.1 coordinate 13,206, forward strand.
GAAAAAATACAGGTGAAGAACATCAACTGCAGCCAGGGCTTCATCTTCCAGATAGCTCAAACCTGTAACAAATTAAAAGGAAAAAAAAAAGGAGTAAAAATTATTAACTTATTTGTGAGAAAAAAAAAACAAGGCATTAATCTCCATCTTCAGTCATTTCACCCTCATGAAAGTTATTCAGGTCCCTGAAAGACTGAATTCTAATCAGTAAAGCTTGAAAAAAAGTCATCTTTAACCACAGGAGCTGTTACTTAACAGTCTCAAATGCTATC
>NW_009612299.1:0-4142 GCF_000690535.1 Cariama cristata
AGTCCTGGCTCAGCCCCACCACGAGCTGGACTCCAAGACGGTAGGTCGTGCGTGGGGCTGCCCGGCTGCCCCTCGTCCGCCGCGGCGGTGACAGGCGACGTTAACGGGGACCGTGCCCTCGCCCCGCGCTCGGCCGCAGCTGCCACTTCAGCTGGGTTTTTTGCGGGGTGGTGTCAAGCTGTCATTGAACCCGGACTTTGCATGGTTGGTTGGTTTTTCTTTTTTTTTTTTTTTGTCCTTTTTTCCTAGCCTACCTTTAACTTAACAAAAAACGGTAACTTTTTTTTTTTTTAAATCTGGGTTTACCCATACCGACCGATGGTTCCTTCCGCAGCCTTAGATTTTATTGAGTGGTGACATTGAAAAAATTGTGGAGTAACATCCAACTTTTTTTGGTGTTCTACTGCAGAATGCTTTCTGCAGGGAACTTTCTGCTTCTTTTGGTTGATTATTTATTTATTGGTGCATGCATTTGAAGGTGGGAGTGACTTACTGTCAAATCGTGAAAGCTGCTCCTAGTGTCATTTCCCAAAGTCATTTTTTGGAGAGATCCCCCTCACCTGTGATGTCAGGGCCCTTATGAAACATACGCATTAATTTATGGAAAGCTATGCGAGAGCTTGAGAGTAGATGTGGTAGAGAAGCACAAGTCCTAATTTGTTGTTGTTTCTCCAGAGCTTTTTGATACAGTCGCTCTCCAGTGGATAACACAAGGAAAATGCTCATGAGATTCAGCTGATTTTTTTTTTTTAAATGAATATTACATTTGTGTGGGTTATTTTGGTTTTGGTTTTTTTTTTTTTTTTTTTTTTTTAAATCCACATGTAAGTTTGCCTCTTGACCTGATACGGCATTTTCAGTATTGGGTCAAACAAAAGGTACCAAGCGTGTTTAGCTTCACGACCCATTTTTCTCCCAGAGATCAAGGCCATGCAAAAGGATGAAGTTTTGTGGCTCTTACTTTGTTTCGATTTTAAGCCTCAGCAAACCTGGAAGGGGAGGGGGGAAGGACACTGGTAGAGGTCATTATTGCTTTGGTGCTGATCGGTCCGAAGGGGCTTGTGTTTTGGGAAGGGAAGGACCGTGTTGGTTTAACGGTCTGGCAGAGAGCTTCTGCTGGACGTATCGAATGTGTTTGTGGCTGTAACTGTCTGTTATAGTATGTATTCTGGATCTTAAAGGTTTTATTTTAACGTGAGCATGGTGTTAGGAGGAATCCTGTCTCGGTGCTGGAACATCTTGTGTGTGGCTGTGTGTATGAGATTACAGTTAAATGAAGAATAGAAGAACCAGGGAGCGAACATGAGTGTATGATTTTTTTTTAATTTTTTTTTAAATGCAATTTGTATGAAAACAAAAAGCCCAAAGCTCTTGTAGAAGCAGGTGGAATCTGGTGTTTTAATTCGACCTACAAATTCTGCTGGGCTTGTCTGAACACGTAGCCCGTGCTTTCACATGCCTTAATAATTTGATTTTAGGTTTAATCAGATATGGTAAGATAACTGATTCAACTGCGCTCCTGAGATTAAACTCACCAGACTTTTCATGTACAGCTGTATTCTCTATGTGTTTTTAAAAGTAAATTCAGATAAGAAGGACAAAGGCAAACAGTATCTTGAATGAGGATTTAAAAAAAAAAAAAAAAAAATCATGGGAGGACACCCTGTCATATTTCTGACTATAATTAGGTCCTCCCCCAGCTTTTTTCCTGTATCACAGTCTAGTCCCTGCAGTGTATTAATTTGCTCTTCTCTGGGGGAGGGGTGAAAAGCTTGACCAGGACAAATTTGCCTCAGTTTTGATTGTGTGATAATGACTGAATCAATCTAAATAAGAAATCGACCTTAAAGTCAGTAACGCAGCTTGAAAGTAAAACATAAAACTAGCCAGGTTCCCTTTCAGCCGTTTATTTGTAGACCTATTATAGTAACTGTTCTTTAGTATAACATAGCATTTGACTCTGTTTCAACGTTCAGCACAGGAGGCAGATCGGTTGGGTATTGGCATGGAAACGTCGCTCTTGTTTACAGTTACGTTAAAAGCTTTGTTTAGGTAATGGCCATTCATATCAGAAATAGTATTATAGTCATTTCCTAGAGGACTTGTAGATACAGTAAGTAGAATTGTACCTAACTAACTAATTTTTTTTTGGTAGAAGTTTTTGTTTTTTTTTTTTTTTTGGTTATCGTTTAAATAGTTGACAGGGATATGCAAAAGGTATGGATTTGCCATGTTGATTGCTAGTGTTCATCTTCAAACCCTGATGGTGTTTATCCAAAAGGTTTTGTGAAGGAAAATTCAGTTTTTTAAGAAGGGCTGTCGCTGTGGTGCAGAGAACTCCACGCTCTTTGAACTGACCTTCAAAACTGAATGTGTTGCTTTGGAGTTTAATGGTTCTTCCAGCTTTTTACCAGTGGGACTTTGCAGTGATGCCCTTCTGGGGGGACTCGTGTGCTTTGTTGGGAAGACTTTCACTTTTGAAGCAAACGTAGAAACGTGCATATTTGCCTCCACCTTTGAGTATCGCTGTGGAAAATCCATACCTGTTGTATTTCCCCAGTAGACCAATGCCTAGTCAGTGCTGAATACATTTGTAGATAATCTGTATGAAAAGGTTAGCTTTCTAGATACATAATTTTACTTTTTATGCTTTTTGAACAATAAAGTGGCATGTAATCACTCATTTCTCAGGTATGTCCTAAAAAAGATACTGCGTTTGTGTCTGATGTAGAGAAATCAGTTTATCGGTTGCGCATCAAATGTTTGTGATATTTCCAATTTTGACAAATTAATGGAGTAAAACTGCTTTTTAGGAGAGCCCTGTGGTTATTTGTCAGTGACAGGAATACTTATCACCACAGGAATAACAATACCGAATGCAAACATCTCCTCTTCCTAGTCAGGGTTACCTTGAGGGGGGAAAAAACCCAAGAAAAACCAAACCCAAACTGTTAAGGAAAGCCTCTACTTCTAAATATGCATTAACACAATCAGGGTTAGTTTAATCAGTTTGTGGTATAGTCAAAGACAACACTGAAAGCAGTCGCAAGTTGCATAGTTAAGGTAGGATTTAGTCCTTCAAAACATCCTTTTCCAGACTCTTTATTTAGAACATGTCTGCGTGCAGATGCTGCTAAAAAGCAGAGGTGAAATCAGCAGCACATAGATGTTTTACTGCCATCATTTTTAAAGATGACAATTTAAGCTGGGCAGTTGTTTAAAAGGTATGATTTTTAATTACATCCAGCCATGCATCTGTGGTGGTGTCTTTTTATTTTGAAGTGATTTTTCAAATGGTAGAGAAGAGTTGCTTTTTAAAGATGACCCATGTGGAAGTTGTTTTTAAAATTGCAGAATTGGCATTTTGGAATTGCAGAGTGGACACGCTTTCTAATTTATGCAGCGCAATGGGAGTCAATGCTGCGTCTTAAAACAAGGGAGCGTGGGGTAAACCAAAGATTTTTATTATTTTTTTTTTATTTTTTTTCCTTCCTTTTTCTCTCTGTGGTGGTGTGCTTCATTCAGGAACACTTTAGGTAACTCCTTCATGGAAAATCTTTTTTAAGAACTTGGTTTCTTCTGTTTTAAAATGCCTGTATGTTTCACTTGTGTCTTGCTCTCCTCTCTTCCTACCCCTTCCCATAAATGCCCGTTCGTAGTCTTTCATTGCTCACAGATGCTCTTTGGGGGTGAGCACATTAGATCAATTCGGCATATTACGAAGGATAATCTTGTAGTCCTTCTAATGTTTTAGTTTTAATAATTGAAATGTGAATAATTTGACTTTGTGTTTTGCATTTCTTTTTTGTGTGGTGTTGCTAGTCAGTTGACAAAACAAAGCAGAAAAATAAAAGAAAAAGTGTCCCCAAGCCCAGCTGAAGGAAGGTGCAGGTGTCAAAAACAACAGGTTAGGATCTTGATCAGGAATGCTGGCCATCTTTCTGTGCAAGCTCCAGAGCATGCAGATAACGTTTAACACAGTTTTGATTGTAGAGGCAGCACCCAGAGACTAATACAGAGCTCCCTGCGTGCCAGTGGAGATTGTTGCCCAGCAGATGATGTGGGAGGTGTACAGAAGAGATGTTTTCTTCCTCTTTTCCCATCTCCCTCCCCCAGCCAACCCCCCCCCCCCCCCCCCCACA
>NW_009612299.1:4173-21946 GCF_000690535.1 Cariama cristata
CGATCCATCAGTTCCAGTGTAATTCTAGCTGACTTGGTGTGCTGAATTATAAGCCTGAGAAATGAGAGATTAATAATTCGGTGATTTAAAAACAAAATAATATAAATTGTCAACAAAAGCTATCTTGTTGATTTCCCCTTTCTTTTTCCTCAGATTGACCCTAAAGTTGCATTTCCCCGACGAGCACAGCCTAAGGTAAGTAGGAGGATCGATAATAGGATTTTAGGCACACAGAGAATCATTGTTGCCAGGCAGTTCAGGTTTCAAACAGGGAATTGGCAATGAAAGCTTTTAAAGCCGGAGTGCATGGCGTCTTAAGGGTATCAGCGTATGGCTGTGAAACTACAGGAGACCTGCTTTGTGCGGTATTACGTGTCTCTGGTTTAACCGTCTCCTTGCAGAGTCCTGGTCAGTTGTGGCTGGCTGAAAAGCAGACTTCTCTAGTTCTAGGGGGAGATTTGTTGCCGCGTTACTTGCGTTTTGTTATGCTGTTTTACGCAATATGTTTTGCACGGTGTTTATGAAGAGCATTTGGATTAAGTGCAGACTTCAGGCTTGTTTTGAGCTGAGCTTTCAGTTCTGTGGTTGTGATGGATGAGAATATATCTCTGCCTTCATTGTTTGCAAATTTTCTTTTGTATAACTTCAGAGATGTGTTCAGAGACTAACAAGCATTGGATAGCAAGTTTCTGATGCGACTCTGAACTCTTCAGGCCACAGGGTATTCTTTTGCAAGAACAGTGAAACAATGAGCTTTAAGTCTCTTAGCTGATCAGGCTGGCTGGAGAAGTCACCTTCTTCCAGGGCACTCTTGCTGTAGTGCGGCCCCTTTCCATGTTGGGACAAAGATGGTGTAGCGATGTGCAGAGAAATTTCTGTCTGCATGCTTGCTCCGAGATATCGCTGGGTGCCATTTCTTCTGGAGGAGTTGCTTATGGAATAGAAGTGGTTGTTGCTCTTTAGGCTGTGCCCAACAAAAACAACAGATCAGTTTCGAATCCAAATGTGCAGTCAGTTGTATTTGAATTTTGAAAGTCAGAGGCTAAAAGAAAACTTTTGTAATTGACTTTTTTTTGAGAGTCTATTGGAGGAACTTAATTTAGCTGGTGTATGCTACTTGTGTACGGTCTAATCATCTTGGGTTACTTCAGTATTCTGCTAAAAAATGGAAAGACGAGGCTGCAAAGTTGTAGATACAAGACAATAAGGAATAGTGGTTTAAAGTTGGTGGCAGGAGACTACCCGAACAAGTTCAGCCTAACTATTTAGTTGCGTATGGCTCGTCATGAAAGCAAGCAGTTTAATAGCATGTGGGACCATAATGTTAAATATTGTACAAAACGTGCATCTAGGAAAAACAATGTGTAATTTAAAACTTTAGGCATATAGCAGGAGAGGTGCTAGTGATTCTTTAAAAGGGAGAAAAACCCCACCAACTCAAAACCCACCAACCTACTTGCAGAATTTTAAACCAGACTAATGTAGTCAAATATTTAGAGGTTCTTTTCTTCATAGGACATATGTAATAACTAATTAGTGAATAATGGTGTGCCTGGCTTGCCTCTGCGCTAAGCAGAGTTTATAGTTTGTAGGGTTTGTGGCTTCTGGATTATGTTGTTGGATTAATGCTGTCTTTAAGATACAATTTAAAGTTATCAGAATTTTAAAATGTTTCGTAATTAAAGTATGAAGATGATCTTGTGCTGTGACTGATACTCCTTTCCCCCTTCCCAATACCTTTTAAAGGCGTATTTACATTTTAAACTGTCTTCAATTACCAGTTATCTGTTTCTACAGTGTTATTTGTAAAAGTTTATAATGCTTACAAGAGAGCTGTTAAGCTGTCCCATGTGATTTCTTCTATAACAATTAAAAAAACCAGGGCATGTCTTACGCCGAGGGTATTAGCGAGTTAAATTTTCGTGTTAAAGAATACAAAATCAGGTCATTTTTACAAAGGGGGTTTTGTTTTTCTCCATGTAGGGTGGGTTGTGTTTGGTTTTTTTTGCTTTGTTTTTGGTAACAGACATCTTTCAAGTGTGGGGCAAATCCTGGAGCGTATGCTGGATTCCACTCTTAGCAGGAACTCGCTTTCTCTGGAGAGGTCAGCAGTGTCTATTTCTACTTTTTACACACTTGTCCTTTCTAAGTGTTGGGATTTCTACAGGGCACTTGAAAAAAATCTTAAGATTGAAAGGAGCGTTATTAGGAAATTAGAGAAAATAGGATGCAATAAAGAACAGATTTTACATCAATTATGATGTATTATTCTAGACAGCATTTCATAGTCTGGATTTTTTGTTTTCTGTTTTTTAATTAGATACTGAATTAAGGTTTTTGGACTTTAGTTGTTCATTTATCCCAGCTGAGGAGCAAATGCTCAGCGTTAAAATGTGACGGTACTTTAGTCTAATTAACTAGCTAATGCTTGGGTCTGTGGAGATTAATGGCATTTAATGAAATGTCTCTGTCTCTCTCTAGGTGTGTGTGGAGATTTTTTTTAAAAAAAAGTTTGTTATGTGTGTGCCCCCCCCCCCCCCCCCCCCCCCAGTCTTCCTTCCTGGTATGTTTAGTAAAATGGAGATTGGGCTTTTTTTCTGTGATCTTCTGGCAATGACGAGTGCTGTGGAGGAAGCTGAGGTGCGAGCAAGGCCATGGGCCGGTTCGGGCAGACCTGGCAGCGCTTCCCTCTGTCCATCCCCTTCCTCCATGAGCCCTTCTGACCTGCCTTGGCACGGCTAACTCGGCAGCGGCTGGGCCGGGGACTGCGTTCGCCTCCTTTGCCAGGTCGCACGCCCGCTGTGGTCTGCGAGGTCACGCTCACTTATTTGTGGGCACACAATAATTTGTGCTCGTTCCTCCCCCACCTTCTGATTCACTTTAATTGGCTAGTCTTCCCCTTTCAAACCGTAGCCCAGTAAAATGCTTTCTTTTGGGCTTTTTAAACTGCATCTCAATGATTTGACACTTCTCTGGTGATGCAAATTGGCTACTGAGCGAGAAGTGGCAGGTTGTAACAGCAGAGCATTCTTCCCTGATTTTCTTAGAATGACCCTTGCAGAAAATCCTGGGTGATTGCCTCCAGTGGATTACGCCATGACGTGTAATCCTGCTCTCCTTGTGAAGTCCAGGACGACTTGAAGCCATTGTTTTAGGAAATTTGCTGCGGGGGTTTTAACTTGTTGAGGTTCTAGTATACAGCTAAGAGCGAGATGAAAAGAATATGCTTTCTCGAGGCTGCGGTTCCTTGATAAAAATCTGTCTTGCTTCCAAGTGCTGGAAGGCGCTCTGTAACAGTTGATCATTTGTAACTCTGCTGACTTAAAAATCCTTAACAAGCAGCAGTGACGGAGGAGTAGTAGTTTTGTAGCCCCTTTTGAATGCTGAAGAGTACAATAGTTTGACTTTTTAATGTACGTAGCCTGTCAGTTCTGACGTTACCTGATATATTAGGTTGGAGAAGCCTTATCAAATTTACCATGTTCATTAGATGCTTTCAAATGTAAGCAATTTTCTCCCTCACCTCCCTGCCTTAGGATTTTATTTAAAAACTAAACCAAACCTGAAAAGCGAAAGGACAGCAGCATCAGTAATGAAGAAGCTCCTTGGCTGTGAAAATATTTGTGTGTGACTTACTGGTGCTTTGTCATGCAAACCTATGTATGAAACAGAGGCAGACAGAACTTCAGTCAAAGTTTAAAGTTAGTGAGGCTACCCACTGAGTTGTACTTTGTGCTCAGGTTCCTCCGGGATGGGACCGAGGCGCCTGTTCTTCCTGGCCCTTACTATAGGGGCACGGTGCATAGGGTTGGGAATTGCTCCGGCAAGTCACCAACCTGGAGCTACTTGTAGTGGTGCTGGGTGGTGTTCATTAGCGTAGCTGACTGTAGCCTGTATCCTTCCTCTTCAGCGACTGTTAAATAAAAAGGGCAAGCCAGCCACTGCTGCTAAGTATTGGAGCTGCTGCTGTAGCTTGCTGGCATGGGCTGTGCACTGGGTGCTGGATGTCCAGCGTCCTGTCTGCTGACGACCCGAAGTAGAGGTGGTGGTTGTCAAGATTCCATATTTTAATTTGCGATCTAGTCTGCATGGGCTGGGTACAGTATTCTGGTGACCGTTTGGTCACAAAAGAGCAAAAGGGCTTTATTTGGGGAGGGAAGCCTTTTGTCTGATAATCAGACGGTGATGCAGAATACCGATGTTTTTATTAGATGTATTCTATTCTAACAGAGGGCAGTGCAGAACTGATAACTGGTTTTGGTATCTCTGTGCTCCAGTCAGTCAGAGTATCTGCAAACGGTGCGTACCTTGTCTGGGGACTAGCTGGTTTCCTGTCTGGCCGGGCACGTGGACTGTAAGAGGTGCAGTTGTGCACATCTGTAACTTCTTCTTGGGCAAAAACCAGAGTGTCAGCAAGTCTCCTTTCATTCGAGTTGCCTCTGGTTAAACCCATGTGAAGCTGGTATTCCAGAGCAGCAAATGGAGGGATGCCCTTCTGGAGTAACACCAGGCTAACCTGGGATGTTTTTTTTAAAGCTAACCAGTGGACTTGGATGTCTGATTCCAATTAAATGAGCTGTGGGTGGGGTGTCCGTGTCCCTTGGCTGTCTGATAAGTGTGAGCCAGAGTAGCAGGGAGAGATTTTATTCCAAAGCAGATGATGGACCTTGAAAATCAAGAGTTCTGTTGTTTGTTTCCTCCCTGTAAACTCCTCCAGGTTAGTCCCACTACTTCCCATCTTATTTGAAGTATTTGTAGGCTTTGAAGTCTTTTTCAAAAGAATGTGAACTGAACACCCTAGCAGAACTCAGGATTCTTCCTTTCCTGCCACCCTTCCTTCCCCACGAGGCTGTAAAGAACAGCAAGGTCAGACCTTTTCCCTATGATTTTTTTTTTTCTTTTAAAATTCTCCTGCATTTGCAGGTCTGGATAGAGTAAGAGAGGAAGTATTTCCTGCTCTTGACATTGGGCATAGATGTGTACCTTAATAATACTGATGTATCTTCTGCATACAGAGTAATACGAAGTCTTTCCAGATGGTATGAGGGATTTCTTTTTATGGTTGATGGCCAGTGTTTGGGCGTCTTGTTCAACCAACCTTGACGTAGATCCCTTGTCCAGGGTAAGCTGCTCCTAGAATTGGTCTCTCTCTGGTATTGGGTGGTCAAATGGAAAAGTTGATGAGTCTGAGTCTTGGCTAATCCACCCAGGTCTTCTCGGGTAGTAGAGGATCAGGGTTTTGAACTCCATTATTCTTGGGCTCAGATTCTTGCTCTCTGCAATGTGTTCGAGGCAGAGCATGATCTCTGTTCTTGGATGGTGGCAGCCAGAGGAAGAAGTGACTGTGCGAGGTGTTCTCTGGGGTGCAGCGAGTTTTGTCAGAAGCAAGAGCTGAGCTGGATTTTTGTAAATTTGTTGGTTTTGGAGGTGTAAACGTTTGTTTATTCTCCCCAACCACTAGAGTAGATTGCTCACGTTATCCTTAATCCTCACAGACTGTCTTGTACTTGTGTAAAATGTATGTATTTCCATTATCATTGCCTAAGGACGTCTGTCTTGTTAAAAACAGTCCTAATGTACTTTCCTTCCCTTTGACTTACTGCTAACTAAAAGTTAAAATTGAACATCATCTAACTTGGGATTTTTTTTTTTTAAAAGGGATTCCACATTCCCCGTGCTTTTCTATATTGTTGGATTATATTTAATGCCGTGTACCAGCTAACTTTTCTTCACTGAGACCTTGATGCTTGGATATGCCAGGAAAGGGTCTGAAATGAGGGAGGTCAGGGAAATGTAAGAAAAACAGCATGCTAACACCCTTGTGTGTTCCTCTCTGCTTCCAGATTGAGTACATCTTGTCTGCAAAGTGCTGAGCCTTTATCAGCCTGGGGGTAGGTCTACTAATGACTGATCCAAAACCATCAAATTCATTTATTTGTCACTGCCAGTGACAGGCCAGTTAATGCTAATGGATTCTTTTTTTAGCCTGTTGACTCTGGTGATAGTCTCATAAATGTTGTGAAATCCAAAGCATTAAGGGAACTTCTAACTTATTTTTAGATGAGAGCTATTGAAACAGGGTAACGTGGTGTGTGTAGATCAAGGTATATGTTATGTTGAAAAGGAAAAAGAGCAACTCCTCTATTTCGTTAAGCCACCCATAGATGTTTTTGCTGTTCCTAATAGTTATTTGACTTTTCAATTGTATTTTAGTGTTCTCTTTAAACATGTTTTGGGTCACCCTATAAAGGAGGGGGAAGCTGTAAATAGAGCCAGTCATCTTAGGGGAAAAAATGGCTTGTTTCAGAAAATGGTTCATCTGCAGGACCCCAGTCTTCTCTGTCCCTATTGTGTGAAAGCACTTAAGCATATACTTAAGTTGGCGTAAGCATGTGGGTAAGTGCTTTGCTGAATCAGGATGGACTAAAAGCACATTATTAAATGCTTTGTTGAACTGTGGAGCCTGTAACAGAAAAAAGATCAAAAGATTACTTTGTGTATTTGACAGTGCTTTCTATATGGTTGGTCCCATCACTTCTCTTCCAACAATAGCCAGTTTAATATCTCTTTCATTTTCCCCCCTCCACCAGAGGATCTCACTGGCAAGAAAATAGTAATCTGCTGTTTCCTCAAAAAAGTGATTGCAAGGTCAGTGTAGCATCAGACTTAAAAAAAAAAAAAAAAAAAAAAAATTCTCATTGTCTAAGCTTAATTTCATCTCTAGCCCTGCAATCACACATTCTATTTGCCTTAGTCACTGGAATAATTCTGTAAACTATGTGAGTAGTGTTCAACGTGGCTTAGGTTTCTAAGATATTATTGCTGGAGAAATTGTGGTTTGCTGAGTAATTTGAAAGTTAATGTGAATCTCTGTAGTAGGATCAGCATGCGGTATTAATAAGTTACTTCTAAACTTTGGCATTTTGCTGCTCTCCTGTTGAAAATATTTCCTTTATTTTTTGAGTGCAGAGAAAATCTGAAGAATGTTAGGAAGTTCTTCTCACCTGCTCAGTTGTTCCTCGTGCTGGGACATCTGCAGCTGGGTGTATTGTTGTGCCCAATTAAATTAAGGCTTAAATTAAGTATTAAGATTGTACTTCAGGAACTTTGTATTATAAAGAAGGACCCTACCCTGCTAAAACTTACGCAATTCTACATGTGAGGAATAGTTCCAGAGACCTCAGCAAGCACAGTTAAATGTGGACAAGGCTTCTTAATATGTTGGTGAAGTGTACTTGGCAAGAAGGGTGAAGGAAAAGAAGTATTGACAGCAGCAGAAAGTGTCGTTCCCTCTGCACTTCCCTCCCTCCAGCAAAGACTTGCATTAATTTCCCATTGACTCTCATGTACAATAGGGAAGAGGTTTCAAGCTGACTGAAGGGGCAAAGGTCCAAGAAAACTGCTGTAGCAAGAACTGATGCAGAGTGACAGTAATGAGGTGGCCTGGCAGGTGGGAGGGAAAATGGTGGGGTGGGGGAAAGAAACTAATATCTAGTGAATTAAGTAGTTCCCAGGGTTTGAAGTTGTTAAGTCCTCCTGATTTTATTTTCCTCTGTACGTGCCGTACAACTATGAGGTATGGCTGGAGCAAGGCCTCTGTGGCTGAGGACGTGGGCAGGGTCCTGGTGCAGCTCCAGTCCTCGTGGTTCAGGGCTGGGTTGCTGGCAGTGCTGGTGTTGCCCAGAGGATACAAAATTCTTCTGTAGTGTCCCCAAACCTGCGCTGTGCTGTTCTAATTTTGTGTTTTGGTGTTCTTGACTCTGAGCTCATCTTTATGTTGTTCTGTGGGTCAGTTTTGAATCAAAGAGAACGTGAGGAGCGCAGGGTGAAGAAGTGTTTTGAAAACTTGATTTATTTAAAATGGAGACTGTGAAGTGCTGGCAAGACTTTGAGCTTCTTGAATGTTGGTGGAAACAGAATGTCTGTTAGATAGTCAGTAGAGGTTTTTATAACAATTGCTGAATAAACATTGTTCAGGAATCCTCCTGAAGGATAATTTGGTGTGGTCTGTAAAGAGCTTGCAAGGAGCTGAGCATTTGTCCCAAGTATCTGTAAATCCCACTGGACTGAGAGGTATCGCTCGAGTCAGAGGCTTGGTTTGTGGCAAAAGTTTGTTGGCTGCGAACCCTGAGCGCTTGCAGAAGGTTTGCTGTTTTGTTGTACTGCTGGAAAAAGGTCTTGCTGAAGGGGATGTTGCTAGTGGATTTTTCTGCAGTACTTGCTGAAATAGTGAAACTTCTGTATAGTTTTCCATTTGGCTGTGTTATCAATCATTTATGTTCAGAGATGCGTCGGTACTCTTCCATGCTCTGAGCCCCACCTGCGCACAGAGCCTGATAGATACACTGAGCGTTTATCCTTTTGCCAAAGGTTTGCAACGTGTTGTAAATGAGTCTAAAGATGTTCATTTACTGGTGAAGTTTGTCTACTTCTGGTGTTGTATTTGGCAGACCTACAAAGCCTATAGCAGCGCTGTGTGCTCAGTGAATTGTGGAAGGGAACAGAAAACGTTGAGAAGAAATCTGAAGTTAATGCTAAGATGTGAAATACGATAGGAATTTTCTGAGGACATGGGGGTACCACCCCACCTCTCGGTCCGGGGCTGCTACGGACCGTTGTGTTGGATGGTGTCAGGCCGTTGCTCTGTGCCGTGTCCTGAGGATCCCTGAGGGATCTGTAATGTGAGTCTCGAATGAGCCCCGCTGAGCCAACTACAGCGAAAGATGTCGGCTTCTTGTGGCTGAGGTTCCCGCTCCTCATACAAATCAAAAAAAGAGGTTGGTTGGTTTGTACTAGACAGCTCACCTTCCTCCCCAGTTCCTTTCTGTAGGTCAACTCTCTAACTCCAGCCCTGGATGGCTGGCCCGCTGAATATGCGGCATACCTAACATTTGAACTCTACCCTGTTCAAATAATTGCTTGGTGAAGAAGCCCCTTGTGACACTGCTGTGATGATGTCCCAGGGCCACTGTTAGCTGGGATTCGCCACAGAGTCTCTGCCGGTAAGAGTGCAGTCTTTCTTGGCGTAGCACGTGGGAGCCCGAATGAGACCCTCATGGGCCTGGTACTGACGCTGCCGTTGAGCCTGGAGAGGCGAAGGTCGGAGGAAAAATGGGCAAGGGGACTACCCAAAGCACCTCAACGTGACGGGGAACACGGCCGTTTCCCAACACCCAGGTTCGGCACCACACAGTAGATGGCTGCCTCTGAAAGAGATGTTGGCAGTGTCCCTGGACGTTGGGAAGGAAGTGTGTGAAGTGAAGCAGTACCATACACTGCTGACTCTTTATGAGACTTGTCTTTGAGGGGTTAAACTGAGGTTTTTTTTTTTTTTGTTTTTAACGACTTTTGATTGGAAAATTTATAAGGGAGGCCCTGACTGGAGTGCCAGCGCTTTGGTGTGTGGTGGAGGTTGTAACTGCTGGGTCCTGAGGTTCCTGCTGTACGCCGGGGTTTCCGAACAGCAGCGGCGAGGCGAGGCTTCGGCGAGGAGGAAGCGAGATAAGGATGCTAGGCCACAGCATGTGAAAGGTAGTTTGTGGTATGAATTATGGCTAATGGTGGTTACAAACTAGCGTGGGGGCTGGGGTGCGGTGCTCGTGCCCTGGGAGGCAAGGAGGAGACTGGCAGTGGATTTAAATGGGCTCAGCGGTGCGTTGCAGTGCAGGGTCGATCCTGGTGCCCTCAGTAACCAGAGGAGAGGAGGAAGCGTGCTAAGCTGCAGGTGTCCTGGAGTCCCTCTGCCTCCAGATAAGCATTGGCTCCTCTCCTCCCCGCAGAGCTGGGCTCTCAGCCATGCCGGACGCTCCTCCGCCCCCGTGGTCCAGCTCCTGGAAGCTGGCTTTCTCCTTTATGCTGCAGGACCATACCTGTTTCTCTTTGTGTGGCCCACCGTTCCTCCCTGTTGGAGCTTGGAGGGACGGCTGCGGTGGTTCCTGTGTCTTACGCAGACGAGGAGTGTGTCCTGATGCGCTTCTGCTGCGGTGCGCAGCGTCGGAAATGGGCTGCACCGTAATTGTGTGCCTCTGTTCCCTCTCTGCCTGCCGAGTGGGGATTTCCTGGCTTAGCTGGCGTAGGATCCCGGGGGGTGGATGGATGGCAGTGAAAGGCACCTGGAGAGAGTCTCCTGCCACAGTACCTTTGTGCTTTAAATTCCTGACTCACCTAATCCCATGAACTGTGATCAAAGCAGGAGGTTATGCATGCGATGTGCCTGGCAGTTTATGTACGAAGAGGGAGTTGTGATCACCTTGTGTGATTTTTATTTTTTTTTTCCCCTCTCTTTTTCATCTGGTCACATCCTCTGTGTTGTTAATCTTCCAGATCAAATAAAATGGTAGTTGAAAGTCCTCCATGGTTATGATTCCCCCAAAGTTTTGTGAGCATGGCTTTGATTTTGTTGTAGTTATTAGAAGTCAGTTTAGATTTCTGGACCTCTGTTTTGGAGGTGTTTCCAGTGGATATTTTAGTAGGGGCAGTTCTCTTTCCTCTCAAGTATGTATATGCAATAGGAAAAGAACAAAATATAGAATAGAAAAAAAATTAAAGCAATTTAGTTAGCAGTCCGAAAGCTTTAACGCTAAAGAGCCATGAAGAAACTTTATTGGAACTGTAATTGCAGACATAAGCAGTGATTATCTGTCTTCATGCTTTTATAGTCCCCATCACTGTCATCTGAACACATGAAGCTGATGAGAGTGTGCGCCGAACGTTTTTCAGCTGATGCTGTGTAATCCTGATCTCTTGCAATGTGTGGAAAGTAAAAGAAAGTGTCAATTCATTCGAAAATGATGGGGAAAGAAAAGGTGGGAGAGGACGAGTGTCCTTGCAGGAAACATAACCTTATTTCATCCAGCTTGCAGCTGAATGCAGTTGACAGGGTAAGCATCTTATATGGATGTGGTCAAAAGAAAGTTTGCTGTTTCTTAATGTTCTTAGAGGTCTTGGTCAGGTACTGTCCTTCTTCTTGGGAGGGTGCCTGCCTTTGTTTCCTTGAAATGTTCTGAATTTCCTCCAGCTGAGAGAAGGACAACAGCACCTGTTTGCCTTGTGTTCCTGAGAACTGGAGATCGTTGGATCAAGGCAGACTTGATGCTTGGATGACTTGCTTGCTGCCAAGCGCTTCTTGAGGTGGAACAGAGATCAGAGAGCAAGTCCTGAATTGCTTGGCCTGATTATTGGTGCTGGTTATGCAGGTGAAAATGTGCTCTGGGCTGTAAAGAGGCGGAGGGAGGAAGAGGTAATTTGATGGTTGTATGCAGGATTCTTTTTCCTGCTGCTTGGCAGGCCTACAGATCTGCAATTCTCAGTATTAACTGCCTGGTGGTTTTTGGTGAACTTACTGGCCTCTTCAGAGGACTGCGTACATGACGTGGTGCGGCTCTGCAGAAAGGGAGGTTGCGCTCCTGGTACAATCAAGTGACTAAATCTAATGTGACATTCCTGAACCGTAATCTGGTGCCCATTTTGTAAAGAGGCTTTTATGTCTCCACTGCCCTAAGAAATCTTGAGTAAGAGACTTTCTGCTGCTTGGCTGCCAGAGTGGTATAAGGAGCAGTATATGCAGAGCTCTGGCGATTTGCATTGAGGTTGGTAATCCCAAGGTAGGCACAGACTTAGTTTACTTGGTCCAGGCCAGTGTTACTAGGGTCTGCTTGCTGCCTTTTCTGCCCCTGGCTCTCTTGCTGTCCCTGCTTTTCAGGCAGGTGTGTTCATTGCCTGAAGTCCATTTCTCAGTCTCCTAATTCTCACTGCAGTCACCTGCTCAGGGTCCTACTTTCACAAAAGACTACATGCTGAAATGACTTAAACTAGTTTAGATCTGACCCTTTATTCTTATGGTATGAGGTAAGTGATTGTCATCACCCTTGTTTTAAGGATGTGGAAGACAGAAGTGCTGCTCATGTGTTCTGCAGTACTTGAAAGAGTGGGAATCACTGGTGCTTTGGGAGAGGGTCATTCCAAACCCGATGGGGTGCTGGGACTGCACCTGCTGTGCCGCATGTTTCCTGGTGTTGGTGAAGAGAGGAGACGTGGGGTTTGAGAAGCTGATGTCCCTCGCGGCTGTGCCGCAGTCAGCGCTGGGTAACTCTGCGTTTTCTTCAGTGCTCACAGGGTGACGAAGCTATGTGCGAAGATTGCCTTAGTGTTGCATCATTGGAGACGAGTGTGAGTCAGTCATGAAAACCCTCTGCAGAAGGCTTTTGTAGCTAATACTGGCTTATTAGAAGCAGTTGTTGAGAATAGGCCTGGTTTCACTGGGCATTTGAAGCATCTTAAGAATGATGCTAGCGGTGCTCAAAGTCTGAGCGGGGCACAAGCAAGCACGGGGGTAGGCTTTAAAATGTTTATGACAGAGGGGTGAGTGCCCAGAGGAACAGAGTGAACGCAGCATGCCCATCTGATGTCCGCCTAGTGCTTCAAAACCTGTAGTCAGCTACTGTAGCATGGGGCGAGAAAGGGAAGCAAAGAATACAGAGCTGCTCCCTGCCAGGGTTTGATTCATTTCTGGGGGAAGCTCTGTGTGTGTCAATACGCAGCAGCACCAGGCAGTGCTGAAACCCGGGGCTCTAAGCACAAAGGTGTGCCGGTGAACTTGGGTGCTGAGGAGTTTTGCCGTCTGCGTGGTAAGGGGAGGCTGCGCGGGAGGCAGCTGGAGCCGGCGGGAGTCAGTGCTCCATGCTTGTTTCTGAGCAGTGCTTAACCTCTCTCTCTGCTTCCATCGCCGTGAAATGCTGCCGTCACGGCCACCGCAGCTGCCGTGGCTCTGAGCATCCTGCGTGCGCTCAGCAGCCCTCTGCCCGTGGAGCAGCGCTGCCCTTCCGCACGCAGAGGACTTGGCCGTTCGGCACGTCTGTAGAGGAGGAAAAATTGCAGCCCGGGCTTCTGGGTCCCGAGGTGAATACCCTGAAGACCTTGCTCTCCTCCCTCACTGCTGCAGGCTCCTCTGCCAGGCGTGCTGGAAGCTTTAATTCATGGGCTTTGGGATCCTCTGGCAGGCAGCGCTGTAGCAATGAGGAGTATCATTGTGTTTTATTGTGGCTTCTAAGAACGCAGTGTGTTTGTGCTTCGGGAAGCCCCAGGGGCTTTGTTTTTCACCAGGCCTGAGCTATTCTTCAGTAGAGCCTTCCTGGAGCATGATCTAGTTCTGCCCATTAGGAGTGAGAGACGGGCCTGGCTGATTTCTGCTCCCTGCTGCATAATAAATCTGATACTAAAATTAGTGCCGGTCTCCCTAGGCCATAATTCTTGCTGAGATTATAGAGAATTGTGTGTGCAGAGAGGAATTGCGGTTGTGTGTGTGTGGTGTGTTTTTTTTTTTTTTTTTATAACCTTGAGTGTCCAATTTCCAGGTTTTTTACTTAACCCCCCCATCTTTTTCCCTTTTTCCTCTCTTTTGGGAAGTGCTTAGCCTTTCTGTGTATTTTGGCTATTTAAGCCTCTCTCACTGCAGGCAGATGAGTTCCTTGGGAGCTCTTCTGAAGGTTTTGTAATTGAGTCTTTTACCACGGCGACAGGATATTATTAACCTTCAGTAAAGCAATTTATTTCATACTCCTTTGTGGGGATAAGCCTTTTTTCCCCCAGGAAAATATGTATGTGGAAAGGGTTTTACGTACAGGGGTAGCTGGACTTGCAGCAGTGATTATGATTTAAAAAAAAAAATTGACATGAAAAATAGGCAGTTCTGTTTGTGTCCATTTAAAAGAAACCTTTGGTCCTGAATGAGTCCCACCCCTGCCCCAGTGTTTTATTTTAAAGAACATACTTTTTGCCTATCAGTGCCTTTGAAAGGAGGTTGTATTTCATGTTAGAGCTCTAGATATTTAGCCCCTGTGAGCACTAAAATGTTTTTTCATCTTTGAGATGGCCTTAAAAAATGAACTGAGAGCTGGAGGGAGGAGTTCCTTGTGGGGTCTCCCTCTTGGCATGGCCTTTGCCCTGAAATCGAATGCAGATTAGTCCAGAAGTCATTAAAGATTGGATAGCTCCTAGAATAGCAATTTCCAGCAAACAAGCGGGAGTGCTGGATAAGTGGCCAGTCTGGCTGAGTAAGTTGTATTTTCTATTGAGCATGGTGACAAAGGCACTGGTCTGGGATTCAGAGGATCTGGGCTGGTCTGTTACAGACTGTTGTGTCATTGCATCTCCCTGCGCCTAGATTTTTGTTTTAAAAAGAGGAGGAGAATATTTCTTTTCTCATGTCTAGTTAGACTTTGCTTTTTTACTTCAGTAGACTGTTAAACTTTAACAACAACAACAACAAAAAAAACCCCCCAAATTACTGACATGCTTGTCCTGGTCTGTGTCTGACTTGAAAACGTTGCACTGACACAGAGCCTGCTTTCGAAGGGGTTCACCATACCTTGCAGTATGAATATGTTCTTTTAGCAATTATGTTAGATAAAGAGGTGGTATTATTGCCACATTATACAAGGGAGCTTGGGTGAGAGTTAAAGTGCTTTGTCCAGAGCTTTACGTTTATTAACACACTTGAATCTCTTGGCGCCGTTTGTAGGCTTTAATTGCGGAGTCATCCGTTTTTCTACACCATGCCTCTTTAGCACGCTGGACTGCTTCTGCCTTGCTATTGAAACGGGCATCCTAGAGAAAGTATTTCGGTCTGTGAGGCTTTTAGTGACCTTTGTTAGGGCTGTCCTCCAGAACCGCAGTTTCCCAAGCTGATCTTCCTGCGTTCTACCACTTTCTGATTTTTCTGGATGTGTTCAGTTATTTTTATCCAAACTTCATAGTGCCTCTTCAGTGGTTCCATCCCTTCTACATTCGATGGGCTTTTCCACAGGCTGTGTCAGAAAGCTGTTGCTCTAGACCTGAGGAGCACTCGCCCGCTTTTGCTTGGAGCGAGGGCTTCTGGTGGCAGGGGCTGCAGGTCTGCTCTGCCAAGGGGTCAGCGCCTGCGCGGCGGCCTGGGCTTCTAGCGGTGGTGGTGTGTGTCTGGCACGCATCTCGGTGCCGGGAGGGATGCTGGCCTGTCGCAGTGCCTGTGCTAGCCCCGCCATCCAGCGGGAGGGCACCCAGCTCTGTGGGTGTCCCCAGCTCACGTGGGCTGAGGTCACGCACCGTGGGACAGAGTGGAGAGTAGGGCAGTTGCAGAAAGGATGGATCTGAGCCTAGGGACGGTGGGCATACTGCTTTCTCTAGGGTGTCCCGCTGGGAGAAGATACTGATGATAAAGGTGTTTTGTTGGGAAAAACTGAAAGCGCTTTGTGCGTGCTCTCCTTCGGCGGTGATGCGCATGGGTTTGTGGAACGGACTTGCCCCTTCCTTTGAGGCTGTGGGTGTCTCTGTGTTTTGTTGATAGCAGTGAACTGAGACTTTTTTAAAAGCAAGGGTAAATGCCACGACCTTGCTTTTACACTGCAGTCTTCAAATGCCATCAGTTCAACGTGCCACTGTATCTTCTGACTTGGCAAGTGCAGTGCAATGGTGGTGCTGCTTCAGGGGAACAAAGGGGCTCCTCCAGAACCTGCCCTCCCGTTGGTGCCTCTCTCGTGCCTGGCCTGTGCTTCGTCCCCTTGGGAAAGGGCGCTTTCCTGTGTGGTCCTTCAACCTCTGCTGAAATTCCAGAGGCATGTTACAGGCAACAGAACGTTTTTGTTATCGAAAGACTTTCTGGCCCCTCCACATGCTGGTTTTGTAAAATTTTGCAGCTGGTGGATTTATTCTTACGTCTTCAACCAGAGAATCTTTCTAGTTTAAAAATGCTTAAAGTACCTTTTTTTTCCCCTTTTTACTATAACTGTTGTTGTAAATGAGCCCCACAATGTTAAAAAAAATTTTTTTTTTTTCTTTAAATCTTCCCCACCAGAGATTTAATTAAAATATTGTGAAAGGCAGTCATTGAAAATGAGAAACCTTTTGAGTGGAAGGCACCCTGATTTCCCTCCGCAGAGCTTTTTGTCACCATAGAGATGAAAAGCGAAGCTCAAAATTGCACTTTCCCCTTGTGTGTTGCTGCTGAGGGGACGTGGCTGCAGGTAGCAGCTGTGCTAAAATCAGGGGGGCCGGGGCCGGAGGGGACTGGGGAGGCACGGCTGGGGTGCGGGCTTTAACTCTTTGCAGGGCACGAGCGCTGGATCGGGATTTCCTTCCCCGGTGGAAGCGTTTCTTCTTAGTTTATTATTCTGTTTTAATTTCCTGTACTTCAGGGCTGGAATTTATCTGGGCTTGTGAAAGGGAAAGAACGGAGGCGCCCATCCTTTTGTCTCGATAAAAGCATAACTAAGCAACTTTCTGCGCAGCGTGGCCTGTTGGGTCTGCGCCGGAGCTGTTCGGAGCGGTCTGTAAATCGCTGCATTGTTCTTGAGGTGTTTATGCAGAAAGCTGGTTAAGTAATGGTGTTGAAATCTGACTCGGCCTTTTTAGTTTTATCATGTTGGTGTATAAATCAGAACTTCCCTTGCTGCTCTGCAGCAGGGTTCAAGCCTGTCTGATTCTTACTTAAAATACCTAAATGTTGGGGCTTTTTGTGTTTGTTTTTATTTTAAGATAAATGGGTTAAGGTTTTTCTCCTGTTCTTCCAGTAACCCCTCTGGAAGTGTAGGGATTAGTAAACCAAAAATACATGCTGCGAGTGATAAAACTGCTCTGATAGTTTCAAAGGCAGTCACGCAAATTGAAGATTATTGGAGGGTACATGACACTGGGCAGTGTTATGCTTTTAATCATTTTTAAAAACAAATTTTTCTCCCTAATTGAGTGAAGAGCAGGCTCAAGTGGATTCTTGGCACAAACATCTCGGACAAATGAAAGTAAAATGTATATTCAAACTGTCTGCTGTTGTATATTTTATACCATACCGCTCTTTGTGCCTGATCTCAAATGGATGTAATGGTTTAATTTTAAGCTGTTTGAGCGAGACCTGTTGTGTTTAAACTTCCAGATAGAAAGTGAACATAACCCATGTAATGGCATTATTAATAGGGAGTATAACTGAATTGTTACTTGTAAATTAATGGTTTAACTCTGAGATTAAATATACAGCTGTGTTCTTGTGTAATGTTACAAGACAAAATTAGATCAAGTATTTAAAAACAGAAGGGCCCCATCCAAAACCAGTGGGTGTCTTCCCAGGGACTTCACGGAGCTTCGCGTTTGGCCCTTTCCACCCCGCGGTGAGGGTGCGGACCTGTAACACCAGCAAAGTTGCTTAAATGTGCATGTGTCCTTAGGAGTGGGCTGTTAACATCTCACTACCCGAGATACCGACGTATTTGGAGCAAAATAATAAAATTACTTGTTTCCATGGTGGTAGTGACTAGGGCTACCTGTCTGATGGTTATGTTCAACTTGTACCTGGCGGGCTGATCTCAGCGATGCAGTTGTGCATATGTGTTTGAGTTCTTGCGAAACTATGTATTAATTTTTAAACGAGACAGTATTTGGGAGCTGGGCTTGGCTCTAATGCAGTTTGCCCTTGTGCTTTCCTTGACTGTGGCTAATAAGAAGTGCTGGCCTAAATCAGCATCTTGGAGAATCATCGATTCGCTAATTGCAGATAATCAAGTCCCTGCTCACGCTGAGACCACTTTTGTTTTCTGCCATTCCGCCAGGATTCGGGCAGCGTTTTCCAGTCTTTGACGTAACCAGTAAAGTGGGTTTTGTGCTCTCATGTTGTTAATTCTCGGAGGTGACAAAGTTATTGATATTCAGTCTTGATAAACAAGGAGCTATTATACCACTGACCTTTCCCACCAAAACGAGACACGTAGGTCACGGCTTGCCAGTTGGGGTGGGGGGAAGAGGGGTGCTT
>NW_009612299.1:21977-29022 GCF_000690535.1 Cariama cristata
GAGCTGCGGCGGCGCAGGCTTTCAGAGCACTTGCCTCAAGTTAGGGTATTCCTAAGCAGTTGTCTGTCTGTGCCAGCCTGTAAAAATTATTCTGAACACATGTGGTAGTTGCTTCTTACTTTATTTTTTTAAGATGTGCTTCTTTCCCCTTCTGGGTTCCGTTAAGGAGGGTGTTTCTGCATACTGTAGATTTTGCAGATTATGTTTAAAATGAAGCCAGGGCCAATGATGGTGTCTGCATCCTGCAGTTAGCTCAGTCGAGAGAGGTGAGGAGAGGAGGCTGCTGCTCTGCGGTGGCTTCTCCCAAGTGTCGTGTCCCGTCGGCGTGGCAGGTTGTATGTGGATGCTCCGCTCTGCGCTCTCTACACATCCACTTCAGCAAACTACCCCGTGCGCATCAGGCCTTTTTTCATTCCCTAGCTGGATTCAGTCTTACTGAAGGATGTGGGAAGTGGGGCAAGGGGTGATAATGGCTGGCAAGATTTTTTGATGACTTTATGTAGAACAGCAGTTGATCCCAGACCATGAAAAAAAAGGAGGAAATAAGAGCCTTTCTGAGGAAGACCCCATTAGCTAGTGGGCATACCTTCTTTTTGTGGAGGTTGGTCTCCTGGGTCAAGGAGAGCAGGGCAAATCCTCTTAAACTCCCCTTGCTTTGCTTTGCAGGTGGAGAAACTGAGCATATTGCCTTGGCTGAGACATTTTGCAAAAATAATAAGCGTTTTTCATTTTGTCCATCTGGATGGGAGCTGATGCTGTGTACAGGGCAGTGCATGCCTCAGAGGTGGAGGAACAGGTTTGCTTTTTTCCAGTGCTTACTGCAGGGATTTACAAGCAGGATATAGTGTTCAAATGGCAGAGCAGAACCAACTTCAGCCCTGCACGTGCGCTCTTTGCTCGCTCGCTACATAAAACGTGTGTGAGCAGATCTTGCAGCGGAGAAGGGAATAATGCGGCATGTGTTCGTGGTGCACAAAGAGGATGACAGTTGCAGGAGCCTGGGGAGTGCGCAGGGACGCTGAGCGAGCAGTCCCCAGCCCGGGTCCCTGCCGGAGCCAGTTGTCGGCCACGCTGCCGCTTTAAAGCCAGACCAGAGGAACAGATGATGGCTGGAGAGCTTAGGTTACATAATCTCTTTTGGGTTTAATGTCAGGCCTCCCTGAGCCCCGTCCAGTGCCAGTTTCCAATCTGGCTCATAATACTCCTGAATGTCCTTTTAATTTTTCTCTTTATTAATAGTTCTCTTACTGTAGCGTGCTCTCTCCCTGGCTTTGTGTGGTATGCGTGCCTCAGAGTTCATTCCTCTGCTCTCTGAGGTCTCCACCGTCCGTGCTTCCTGCTCTTCCACCAGCCTGGAGCTTTTCACATGTGTTTTCTTTGCTAGTTCCAGAGATGTTTTTGGAAAAAATATTGGGGGGAGGGAAGCGGGAGGGCTGACTAGGGACGGAGCTTGCACGACAAGTTGGCCGTTTTCATTCGTGAATGAAGCTCATGAGGCCGTGTGGGAGGACGGAGGCCTGGTTAGAGAAGAGCAGCACAGTGGTGGTAGAGTGATGAAGCTGATGGTGAAGGTGAGATAGGAGAGACCACAGCTGGCCAGCTCTGGCTCCACCTGGATGGAGTCCTGCTCTATGCAAGCGCAGATCTGTCAGCTGGACTCAAATTTTTTGAAATTTAGCTTGCTCATTTCTAAAAGGGCTGTCTTGTTTCTATATTAAGTTTTTAATTCTTGTAAATAAAGTTCAGACTCTTCACTGTTTTTCTCGGGTCGCTTGGATGTAGTAAAGACCAGTAATTCTGTGGGGACGGAGCAGCAGTGGTTTTGGATGGTAAAGGGTTCTGTGATTCAGGATGCCAGTGCTTTTTCCCTCATCCCTAACTCCGTAAGTGGGTGCCTTTGCAGTTATTCTCCACTCCTGCTGAGATTGTCACTAATTTCTTATATGTGTCCTGATGGCTGGCATTTTTCTGAAAGCCCTAGCACTCATTATGTCAATGTCAGCCATTATTTTTATTTAAAAGCATAACATACATTTGCAGGGGGGAGGAGGAACTGAGATGTTATTTCAGATCCAAGTCTAGGAATCGAATAGAAACTGCAAAATATGTGTGTTTAGAGCAGACTTGTGATTTAGCAGCAACCTCAAGCACTCAAAATGCTTTTGCAGTCACTAAGACAGCTTCTCTTACATTAGCTGTTGCGTAATATTCTCGTATCAGTTAAAACAGTTGAAAAATATTGCAGGGAAAGTATTTAATGTATTGTGAACATCAGTGCACTGTAGCAACTGTTTTAAAAAGTAGTAATAAAAACCTGAAGAGCAGAGAGCAGCACACAGAGACTGCTTTCTGCAAACATGTTAGTAGCATGCTGAGACAAGGTGGAGGACTCTGAACTCTTGGTGTTTTTTAATCTCCTGGGTCCTTGATTTATTTTTGCTAATTTAAATGATGGCTTAACTGGGAGGGAGGCAGGAGCTAGGTGAGGGGTGAGCAAAGGTAGAGAGGTGGGTAGGAGAGATGTGTTTGGTTTCCTCTGCAAACAGAGGCAAGTATTGCCCTTGCCACCTTGTATGCCGGTAGATAGTACTTCCTAAACTTTATTGTGAGTAAATTATGAAGCAAAACTGATAATGCCATTGTGATTTTGACTGAGACAAATTGTGCAAAATCCAGTAGTGTGCCTATGTGTCTAAAAAACCCCAAATAAATCACAAAGTGCTGGTAATACAGTCAACTGCTGCTGCTGGCTAAAGTGGTGGATTGCAGTCTGTGATCCCTGGGTGACTAAGTCTCTAAATTGTATTCAGAGATGGTATATGGCGTAGCTGGAGTATTACAGCGTTATTTTGCTGCATACCATGAAGGAGCAAGTATCCAGGACTGTTGTTTTATTTTGTTTAATTTATTTTTTATCTAACTTATGGGCTTAACATTTTGGGCTGTGTCATTTTGCTAGTAGATATGTGCAAACAGAAGTCAAGACCGAGGTGTGTGGGGAACGTTTATTTTAGATAGAAATATGTATGAACACACACACATAATGGATGCCAGAATTTCTTTCATATTTGTGTTTGTTCAACTGTACAAGAAATGTGATTGACACCACGGAAAAAGGGAGAGGGGAAAGGGAAATAAGTTATAGCTTTTGGTCCCTAAACTGTTATTTCTTACTGTATCCTGGAAGAGCCTTCGTACTAATGATGCTGAGCAATAAATAACACAGGGAAGATTAATAGCTGCCTATGGTAGCAAATTATAGTTGATTTATTGCCCATAATATATACAGGTGCAGCTAATTTAATTAAACACAAGACCTTTTAATGCTATAAAGACATCCCTCTCTAAAAGCGAAACAGCACTGTGGTACTGTAATAAGGCTTTAAGTGAAATAAGCAGCATTACAAGCACAGCTCTAGTTGGTCTGATCAGCCTCTCATGTATTTGAGGGAGGGAGTATTTTTCCATAACCATTAATGCCACTTTAAGTCAACTTACGCCATAACAAAGTCCAATTTAATATACTGATGCAAGTTATCCCATCTCTGCTTCATCATGTAACAGCAGCTTCCATGAAACAGCATATGTAGCTTGTTATTTTCTTGGCTAACTTAATGGTGCTGTGCCGGGGATGGCTTGACTTGCAGGGGCGGAGGGTTGGAGCTCTGATGGTGTGGGATCTCACCCTGGGGATGTGAACAAATAACAAACAAGAAGTCACAGTTCCCTGGAACCTCTCCACTTGCTAGTGGGTTGTCTTCTGTTCGTCCCTCATCCGAGACTGAAAAAGGGGACCGTGTTAAAAGAAACTCTCGTGGAAGAGCCTGTACGTAGGTGTACACAGGCAATGCTCTGTGTTAGCTTGTCTGCATGTTTGCTTTTTCTGTTGTGGTTTTTTAAAATCCTCTTCTGCTCCTTTTTTCAAATCAAAAATGTAAAAGAGTTGAAGTGGGTATCTGTGTGTCTGCATAAAAATACAACTTTAGCCTGGCTTTAAGCTGTTCCCTCTGCTCCCCACTGTTGTAATTTTCACGGGAGCAGTGGATGGTGAGCTTTTGCCCTGCAATGCAACCTTTCCCAGCTCATCACGATGCAGAGTTGAATACTTTTTCCCTGCATATAATGGGGAAGATGCTCTAGGATACTTTGCCACCATTACTTGATTATTTGTGAAAGCGTAAAAGGCTCAAGTAGCTGATTGATTAATTTTTCTCTACGTTTTTCTTCCCTCTGTTGCCTTCATTTGGAATATGTAATCAGTGAAGGAAAATGTATTAAGAATAGATGGGTATGCATATGAATGCTTAATTTTTTCTAATTCAGGCGTTCATGTGGGTACATGTATCCCAACGCATGCTGTGCTAAACAAATCTCTTCCAGCAATTGCTGGAGACAGATGAGCGAGTTTGGTGATATTTTTTTTTTTTTTTTTTCCTTCCTCAATACTATAGTTTCTCTGTTCTGAAGCAGTTGGTGTTCAAGCTACTCAGGGAGTCTGGGGAGTGTCCACGGGCACGACTGGAGCGGGGTGCGTGCAAAGCTTGGTATCTCCTAGCACAAATCAAATATCTACTTGACCTTTTTATCCCTCACCACTGGGAAGAAGTCCAGCAAGTCTTTGTCATAAATCTTTCCAGTCCATTTGCTTTGGTCCAACACTTCGGTTAGTCACAGTTAAGGCTTCCGGTTTTAGGTTTAAACAGATACTTGTTGTCAGAAGCTCTCCGGGGAGGTGTGGAGAGATGCAGGATCACCAACATGTGTGCTGAGGTTGAGAGAGGAACGGGACGTGGTTCCACGGAGCCCCGAGCCCCTGCCGCTGCCTGGCAGAAGGGCGAGCAGTGGCAGTGCTCGGTGGTGGCAGGCAGCGAGTTACCGGTGTCGAGTAGTGGAGGCTCCCCGGGGCAGGTGAATTAAGGTGTAGGAGGAAGAAAAACCCTGGTGATACCTGTTTTGCAAATTGGCGAAATGTGCTCTTTTAAATACTTTTCCAGAATAAATAGAATTCCTAAGCAAAAGGAAACAAAAACTATCTCCTATGTGTTTTCCAGGATGTGTCACAGAAAATTCCCCATGTCTTGTATCTGTGATGGTATTTGCATAGTGCTTGAGTGGAGAGAGAAGTGTAAATGCAAACCAATTTTTTTTTATTATTATTTTGTTTTAAAAGGTTAGAAATTATGTATTTTCACATGGTTGTCAAAACTTTAGCATCAGCTGATGGCAAGTACCAAGTCCAACGGCCTGGCTATATGAAAGCAACTGCTTTGTTGGTGGATGTAGTGATTCCATTGGAAAGAAAGTTTCTGATTTCTTGTTTCTTAAATTCTTTTTCTGTGTGGTCCTGTTTTTCTGTGTGCTTTCTGGATGAGGATCTCCGTGCCTCAGTTTCTTACCTGTTTAACGGGTAGAGTAACAATTAATCTCACTTCTCAAGGATTCTGTTGTGAAGTGCTTTTGAGAAATTTGGGCTGAAATGTCACGGAAGATAAGGTTGCTTGAGAGCTTCCATAAAAACTACTTTTAATCCAAATTATGTTTGATAAAATATTGCAAAATGTATTGTTTCCCTCTGTCTTTTGCTCTTCTCTGTGCTCACTTTTTGTGTTAGGGTGTGGAAGGGAGCTGAGAACTTCGAGCCAAAAGTGGAGCATTTTTTGAAACCTGTACAGTTAACTTTCATGGTTTGGACAGAGGGGGGAGAATTATCTGAACGTTTTTGTGAGAGTGCAAATACTAACTTTGTGTTTTAATTTCCCATGGAAAAGTTAACACTGTGTTCTCACTAAGTCCAGTATTTGCCCTTCTGTGCTGTACTAAATCTTCTCGTACTTGTAGTTCTGATTATGTTCCCTCAGCTGGTACTTCAGGAAACGTGTTCCTCTGAGCATGTCTGGTGACTCAGAGACGCGTCTCCTTAGCATCTGGTGAGCGTAATTGTCATTATTAATCTGCCCCACGCCAATCTGTCTTCGGAGTAGTGGTAGGAAGATGTTGCATGACTGGGTGTACATCCCTGTGCCGTGTTCTACAGAGAGATGTGACTTTTGAGAAAAGGTTAGCGAGAAGCCTGGGCTTGGCTGATGTTCTTTCACTTCCCATCACTGCTTCCAGTACCATCAGAAATAAACGGTTAGAGCTTGATGGGCATTGTTGATTTGATGTTTTTAAATTGTTTAGGGCATTGACTATATGC
This sequence comes from Cariama cristata, assembly GCF_000690535.1. Taxonomy (NCBI): domain Eukaryota; kingdom Metazoa; phylum Chordata; class Aves; order Cariamiformes; family Cariamidae; genus Cariama; species Cariama cristata. The sequence continues at coordinate 28,174 of NW_009612299.1, forward strand.
GGAATAATTGAAACAAGAGTCTGAAGGGAAGCAGCTCCATGTGGATGAAATACTGTAAGAGTTGTTTTTGATGTATGCTGCTACTCCTGCCGATTTGGACTGCAATGGGGAAATTCTGGTGTGAGCAGTTGCACATGCATAGTGCCTCTTCAGAAACTGTGATGAGGTTTACTGGATCCCACTGGGTTTTCCTAGGAGCTGCTTAGTTTTCGTATAAGCCTGTCAGTCTCTCTTACAAAGCCACTGCATGGGGGGAAACACACGCATCAGTGAGTGGCTCTGCTCAGTTACAAGCCAGCCTTGGTGGCTCTGAAGGAAGAGTTGATTGCTAAAGTGGGTGGAATCAGTGTCCTGCCTGCGTTTGGACATCGTTAGCCAATGCGACCATGTTCTAATTATGTAATGCTTCTATTTTTGATGTTGTGAGTGAGTGTGGTGTAAGTTAATATCTTGCTTCAGAGTTCAGAGTCAGAGGTTCATTGGAACCAGATACAACTTGGCATTATCTCGAGAGCGTTGTGCGTTTTCATTTTTAAACACAGTTGAATGAAATCTCCCACAACAAAGTCCATTCTTTCCTCTCTGGTTCACGTAAGGGTTCTACTTCTCTGTGCTCTAACCACAAGGTGGACAATACATTAGTTTAAAATTATCTTTCTCTCTAAGCCTAGACACTCTTTTACAATGCCTGTTCTTACAGGAGGGCTTTAAGCAGTTTTTCTGCTATCTGTCTTCAGTGCTGTAACTCTCACTTCCCAGTTCACGTAATCACAGGCTTTTCCTTTGTTCTTGTTGTTCATCAAAGTTGACTGCCTACTTAATGCCTTTTTTCTCTCTCTTCCCCCCCCC
>NW_009612299.1:29038-84275 GCF_000690535.1 Cariama cristata
TGTCATTGCTTCCATAAATTTGTTGCCTTTGGATTCATAATAAATCGGGGAAATTAATAGTGCATGGTTGAGAGCATATACTTTAAAATAAGTTGAACTAGAAACGGATTTTTTTTTATTACTATTAAAAATATATTTTTTGTCAGTCCTTTTGTTTTGAGCAAAGGGCACGTTCTGCTTTAACAATTTTATCATATGTGTGCTATTGTAATTTACATAAATGAATTTTAAATACAGTTATAAGCTGTGGGAAGATGTTATTGTCTCTGCACAATGAATGTGGAAATTTATTCTGTGCATACATCTTGTGTTAGATTAACATTTGTTCCCGTGTCTCTGTTGGATAGTGTCGTGATGGAGTCTTGAAATCTTTACATAGGTACTTCTCGAGCTTATTTAAAATAGCATTTGAATTATTCTTCTTTCAGTCCATTGATTTCATGTAAATATGCCTTTTGGATATTTGACTCAATTCTGATGACATTGACAGAAACAACAAAACTTCTGTTAGAAGCAAGATGGGAGCTGCTGGTAACGCCCTTCCACCCCCCAAATAGAAAACAATTCCCGTTTTTGCCAAGGTTTGTGTGTGCGGAAGTCAAGAGCTCGAGCTGTTCCGGTGCAGTCGGTCCAACCATGTGCCTAAACTTCTGTTGCTTGGATGGATCGGGACCTTCGTCACAGAAATTTTCTGCTGTGTCTGTCTTTTGTCCAAAGCCATCCGTGACAGAAGTTGGTTCAGGTCCTGCCAGGATTATTACAACCCTCAGCTGTACCGCCTGTGACCTGAAATCGAAGGTGGTTTTCACACGGTGAGGTGGAAGCCTTGCCCTGGAAGGCTCTAGGTGCGTACCCCCCTCTGCGGGGTGAAGTACGAGTGCAGTACAGGGGTGCTCTGTGTGTCCCAGGGGGAGGCGATGGCAGAGTTGTAAACGGAATTACAGCAACTTGGAATGAGGATCTGCTCTCTTCCCACCCTTTCCAGTTCCTGCTTTTCCTCCAAGGGGAAAACAACCTGCAGAATGGCTGTTTGCAAATTCTACAAATTCTTTTTCAAAACGATGTGATGATGAAGTTAAGGTAGTGAAGCATACCCTGAAAGAGAGGACTTCTTTTTGCTGAAGATCTGGGTTTGGACAGGATGGTCACATGCACCAAAATGAGTGAGAGAACCTTTCCAAACACGTCTGGAGAGGAAAGCTAACGAACTGCAGCAAGGCTGCTTGCTGACTTGCCAAATACAAGCCTCTGGTAAATGCTCTTCTGGGGGCAGTTAGTATGCATGTTGTGGGGGAGGAGAGTAACAGTTTGACTTGGGGCTGGCGATTATTCTGTTGCAGTGGTTGAATTTCTTTCAACTGTAGTGATGTTTTGAGTTCTAGGGACAATTACCAGCTCCTTTAGATGTGTCTTTATTTCCACAGCTTAAAAGTGGCCATTCAGATCCACCTGAATAACGTGGCTTTCTTTCAAGGCTACTCGTTGAATCCTGACTATCAAGAATTAAATTTTAATGCTTCTCTGTCAAGTAAGGACCTGTTGCTGGGATCTGGGCTGAGAGTGTGTGCACAGACACGCAGAGGGGTGTGAAGGAAAGGTGCATGTGCGTTTTCTGTGCACACCACAGAGGGATAGATTATTATTCTTAATTTATCATCTGCACAAGCTTCCATCTGGATTATTTAAAGCAGACTTTGTTGGACAGCTGTTCAATTAATCTTAGTTTGTGTCAGAGCATCATCTAGAGAAGGGGCGGCTTTTCAGCTGCAAGCATCACAGGCGTGTGAAGCTGGGCAGTGCTGTTCAACGTGCATGGTGGTGTCCAGGCGGCTTTCCTGGTGGCGGACAGACCCGGTCTGCTGGGGTGCTGAGGTCCTGGCGCACAGCTGTACATGCCTGCAGAGAGCAGAGGTGCCAGGGCTCTCGCTGTCCTTGTGTGCTACCGAAGCCTGTCCTGCACTGCCTGTTCTGCCGCTCTGCAGGTGAGGGCATGGAAAGCAAAGCAGCTCTCCCAGGGCTGCCTTAGCTCATCAACTGCAGGAGGGATCCTGAGTCCCGGCTGAATGTTTTCATCCTCTAGCCCATGGTGTGGGTGTACTTAGCTGCCAAAACTAGTGGCGATGGTGTTTTTTAACGTCACGGTTCTTGGTTTCCTGCCAGCTGGAATCTTTTCCCATTGTGATTGAAAGCAACACACTTACCATAAATGTTTCCTCTTAAAATAAAAATTAAAACAAGAAAAGCAAAAAAGCGTGGGGTTGTGCCGGAGGGCTCTGTGGAGCTGGCTGGCAGCTGGCACCCCCTCCTGGGAGCCTTTCCGCTGGGAGCCGAGAGCCCGCGGTCTCCTGCGTGGGTTTGGGCAACCTCCCTGACGCTGACCGTGCTCCATGGGCGGTCACTGGTGGGGTGGGCAGGCAGACTGGGCTGGTGGGGAGAGGGGCCAGAGAGCCGGATCTGGTCCTGCCGCGGGGGCCAGCCGGCTGCTGGTGATGGATCGTGCCGGGCTCAGCGGGCACCGCGTCGCTCGCTCGCTCGCTCGCGCCAGCGCTGCTGTCATGGCTGGTGACGTAGGGGCGTCCGGTCTGCCGAAGGGGGTGGGCGCCGCTTCTTTGTGCGTGCTTTGAGGTTTGGTTTTTTCGGAGGGCGTGTGGCAGGAACATGCAGTGAACAGTGCTCTGTTCTTTACAACCTGAATTTTCTTGGGAGGGAAGTGCTGGCAGCTCTGCTTAGTGAGGGAGCGGTCTTATGCAAAGCCATGATTTTAAGTTTTTCAGCTGATTTGGAAGGATAGGGGACAAGAGAGAGGAAGACTATAGTTGAAAAAGGGGGAAAACTATACAAATAATCCACATATTTTTTTGTTCTTGCTGTTTTTCTATTTAAAAAGGAGTTTACTTGTTACAGGTCTGAGTAATACCGTTTATCTGCAAAGTCAAATTTCTTTTAGGGAGGGTCTTGGAAATAGAAGACATTTGGTCTCATGGGAGAGTGTGTTTTGGGTTTTTGTTTTTTCAGTCTTTACTTGACTGAACCAATTCTGCTTCTAAAAATATATGTGCATGTTTCAATGAGGCTTTTTTTTTTTCTGTTACCTGGTTGCTCAGTGAGAGTTTTGCATCCTTTCGGCTTGCACTCTCGCTCTGTCTTTCCACTCCTGCTCTCAGTGTTGCCTTTCATGTCTGAGGAATGCTGTAGTCTTACTTTCTTGTTTTTGGACTGTTCCTAGCTTTTATGGGAAAGGCATGAATAACGCTTATTGTTAGGCAAATAAAGATGCTGTGTGGTTTTCCATGGCAGCATGCTTACCTGGAGGTGATTTCAGACCTCTCGAAGGACTCACCTGGAGGATTTGGTAAATTAATCTATTGGGAGATGTCCTGCTAGGCGAATGTGGTCAGGTTCTTCTGGTGTCCCTGTAGCCTGTCTGAAGTCAGTCACCTCAGACGGGAAATAATTGGCAATGTGTGAGCGTATTTGTATTAACTTGAGGTCGCTGTTACAATTTCAGAGGTTGGTGCTCCCTGATGCAGGGTGTCTGCTGCAAGTTTTTATCTAGATAAGTCCTTTACTCATTGAGGACTATGAAGGGAGGCAGCTTTGACAAGAAGTTGCTAGGCCAGAGTTGCAGCCATTTACATATGACAGTGTTGATTAAGCTGCTGAAGAATGAGTGCCCTGAAACACAGGGATGTTGGTACACTGATGGTCCCTGCTTCGCCTTCCTGTAGTCATTACAAAAGCACGAGAAAAAAATGTTTGGAGTCAGAAGCTTTATCTTACGAGACAATGATTGCACTTGCCTTGCTGCAGAGGTAGAGCCTAGATTGGAAAGTCAGAGTTGTGATGCTGAGGTGGATGCTGTGTGCAGGGATGCTGTGAAGACTAGAATAATCGGAGGGGGTCAGATTAAAAGATGGTGGGTGCACATTCAGTGTCTTAAATTTCCAAAGCAACATGCAATCATTTAATTCTACATTGGGAAATACCACTACCCGTTCCACAGATGTAGAAAACGGAGGCATCGAAGCTGGTAGATGCATGACAGAGCCTGACAGTACCACAATGCCTGGTCTTGAAATCCAAGTTGTGTTAACTTGGACTTCATCATGATTACTGACTTGAACTAATCAAAACTACGGTAGGCCTACTGAAAACTATTCAGGGGTCTCTTGTTTTCTTTTCAGATCTGTAACTGAATATGACAACAGGACAGTACTTTAAAGCTTAAGAATAGTCAAATTGAAACCAAAGACCTGCTTTCTGCTCAAAGAGGGACAGGCTGGAAGTTATCACCGTGGGAGCTTGAGACCAGTGCTGTGGCCAAGTTCAAACAAGCCACCTTCTCTCCCTTCCCCTCACATACAAATTCATGTTCCGTAACATTATTTACTAAAAATTCAGCATGGATGGTTGAAACTACAGCATGCTAATTCACAGCAGGAAACAGGAAGAGTTTATTGCCGAAATGGATCAACGGGCATTGTATGGGTACATAATATGAAACTGTAGTTGCCCTTTTTGAAGCAATGAATTTTTGGTCAGAGCTGAAGGCAAAAAAGTACGGGGTAGATGATTCAGATGTCTTACAATGCTAATTAAGCGTGCTATAGCCCTCTTCGCGTTGTGTCTTCTCAGAGAACCGTGGGAGCAACAGCATGCTTCCCCAACACCTGATGTTTCAGTTCTTTTTCTCTTTTTTCCATGTTTGTTTTCATGCTTTCATGGGGTCAGAAGACATTGAGATCCTTTGTGCACTGGAAGCAATGTAAAATTGGTCATGGAAACGATGCTGAGTGCACTGGTTAGTAGGGTGAGAATCTGCAAGGAAGTTTTCTGTCACTTACTTGTACTGCAGTAGTGGTGAGGACCTGTTGTTAGGGGCTCAGCGCTAGAGGAGGAACAGACACAGAACTGAAAAGTGGTCTCCTTTTCCAAAGACCTTTTATTGATAGGATGGCGATAACTTGGACATCCCCCGTTTGACCTTACTTTTATGGCTGCTTGATAGCTGAGGGAATGGCTGAGCCTTGAAGTCGATTCAGAAATTTTGTTTTGCAGACTATTTTGTCTTCGGTGTCTTTGAAGGTTCCAGCTGGTGTTTCTGGCCAGCCTCACCCATCCCTTGGGAGAAGACATTAGGTCATTCAGACTCCATTTGCAAGGGCACTGAGCAGGGTAGAAGGCAATGGTTATTTTAAGCTTTTACTGACCAAAGTGGATTTTAGACAATAAAAAATACTTGTGTTCTGCTGCCCATTACCTTCACTTGTCCAGATTCAAGATTTTGTATCATCTGTATGCACGTTACCATGCAAGAGAGAAAAATTGGACGTGAGAGTATGTTTGTGCAATTCTGTATTTTTGGTAGGTATTTTTAAATCCTTGGGAAAACTTGGCAGTGACAACCCTGTGAGGTCATACAGTATATGGACATGCTTTGCGTTGTGCTGAAACCTTCTGATAGTGAAAGAAACACGTGGCATGGTCTCCCTTTCACACGCTGTGTGACTAGCTGCTGTAGTTTTTTTGCATGTATTAATAGTCACATCTTTTCACTTTTGAGTTTTTCCTTTCCTGTGTACAGCGCCTCAGGTTCCGGGAATCTCAGACTACTTTGCAAAGAAGACTTGACTATTGAAGATGAGCTAAACAATAAAAAGCAGCTGGGGTCGGCGGTCAGCCTGCCGTACTAGGTGTCTAACCAGTGCTCAGCTCCTTCCTTTGCATGAGTTAGGGCTTGTCCTGCGTCCTCTCGGTGCCTCTAGTTCTTTCCTGTCTCTGTTTATGTTGTCTGCTCTCATTGTGAGCTTTCTGGAGCAGGGCATCTTGCTCTGTCTGAGTGCAGTGCCTTAACAGGGTAGGACCCTGCTCTCCTCTGGACCTCCGTGGGTGCTGGCATAACAAGAAGAGAATAACAGTGCTGATGAAAGTGTCCTTAAATGCCATTTGACACGCATACAACTTGAATTCCACTTACGCTGAAGGAAAATATTGTAGGCAGTTTAATCCGTAATGCAGGAAAATGGCAGGGAGTCTTAAAAATATGGCAGTAAAGAGCCACTGGTTCCAGATGTATGGAAGTGCTGGGGTTGAGAGAAGTCATATGTCATTCGATTCACATCTCTCTTTTTTTTTTTTTTTTTCCCTTTGTTTTTTTCCTTTATTTATTTTGGGGGTTTTGCTTAGGTCATCTGCTGATGTCATTTGGGGTTTAGCAGAGTCTTGATTCAGGAGTGGAAGTTAAGGGTAGAGAAGGGAATGTTTGCAATTAGCTACTTGCATGATAAACATATATATCATAGTGACTAATCTATCTATCATAATACTGTTTCCATCACTTTGATGTATTTGGGTGATATTGAGGGGAGAGGAAGCTTGCTTTCCCTGAAAAATGAATCTGAAGCGCATGCTAATGTCGTTTTCTGTCCTTCCAGTCTCCTCCCTGACAGAGTTTAAAGTTTGTGGGGCAAAGTAGCTTTAATGCCATGACTGTCATTCCTTTGCATCTTGAAACGTTGCTTGCAGCTGCCATCGTACAGATAAAAACTTGTTTCCTGAGCCAGCAGGACTGCTGTTGGAAAATATGATGTGTTCTCTCTTCTAGGCACTGAGAACTCCGCTTTCCCTGTGGGTGAGGTCCAAAGACCCTTTGGGTACCCTGCGAGGCGGTGATTGTGGTTGTGGGGCCCGTTCTGCTTGCAGCTGTGTAGTGCTCTTGGCATGGCTAAGTATTTCATGTAAGAGCCGTGTCGTGGGAAGAGTAGGGGCAAGTGCCTACTATTAAGAGCAATCTCCAGAAAAAGAGCAAATACCAAGACCCTCATTGAGGAGGAAGATGCGTTTTGACTTCATGGAGGAGTCCCCTGAAGTCATGCCGAATGCTGGTAATGCAAGGTAAGGGGACTTGCCTGGCTGCTCTCTGGGCTGGGGGTAGCTTGTTGTCTCCCATTTCAGAGTTACTTGAGACTGTGGGCCAATTTTTTTCAAGTGGTTGTAATTTTGGAAGCTCAGCCTGTGAAATTTCCAGTGTGCCCTGATGTTTAGAAAGTTTAGAGATCCTGTCCTGTAACAGTCTGAACTTGAAGAGAGAATTTCATGTTTGGACCATTTTTTAAAAAAAAGGCAAGCAACTCCCAGACCTGCGAGCTGAGCTTGGCAGTGCTGGAGGGTGAGCTCTCAGGAGAAGCCAGCTTTTATGCTGAGATTTGCCATTTTGTGTGTATGATGTTAATCAAATAACTTCTCTTCTGCTTCCTGGTTTTTTATGGCTTTTCCCTTGTTTAAGAATGGATGCCTGAACTACATGTTTGCTGGGAGATCTGAGTATTTGCCAAAATATAAACATTGGTGACCTTGGGATTTGGAGCCCTTATTCAAAGAGCCAGGAAGGACAAGATCTCTGCTGAGATGTTGACTGCAACTGTGCATAGCAAAGCGTGCAGTAGGCAGGCACTGCCAGAGCTCTTTGTAGCACGAGTTTTAGGATCCTGCTGGACTTCTTAAGGGTGTTCCTTGGTGTACAAGCTGTGTAGTCCAAAAGAGGAAAAGTTTGCTGCCTGGGTCAGGAGGGGAATATTGTTAAACATGTTGCGGCATAAAGGCCGGCTCTTATTAATGAAATTTGAAGGGAAGTTCTTACTGGGAGGAATCTCTTGAGCTTCTTTTAATGAAATGTGAGGAGAAACTTTAGTGCTTTCTTTAGATAGGATAACTAGTGAAAATACAAGAGCTTGGTGGCAGGACCAGCGAGAACATATTTTAAGGCCTTAGTGCAAAGAGTCTCCTTTCTCTTGTTCCTTCCCGTCTTTAGCCATCTTTCCCATCTTTTTTATAGTGTGTGATTGTACTGTTCTTGCTCCAGCTTTGTTTGCACAGCACCAAAGTCTCGGCAACAGAGATCATGCACTGCCAGAATGTGGCTTACTGCACACATTTGTTAACAAAGTGGAGATCCAAGTCTAATGAGCGTGAAGTGGAAGAGATTGAAGCAACTCTTCCTCCCTACCCCATAAAATGAATGTTTTCTTTTCTGTCTTGAAAACTTGGATGATGTTTCTCTTCTGTTGACTTTTATAAATTATGTCTCCATAAGCAGCGATCTCCTCCTCTTCCATAGATAAACCTTTGATCATTGGTTTTGCTTTGGAGCAGAGTGCCTCCGTTGCAGCAGGAGGGCGGCTGGCACGAAGAACTGATCGATACTGACTCTTTTGGTAAACATTTCTAGTTTTTGAAGATTAAATATTGTACTGGACTTTATGATTTGAGGTCATTTTAACCTCCTACCTCTGGGCTAAGACAGCTCATCTGCCTCTCATTTTTCAAGCTTTGTTACATACGTATTTGAAGCTGTATGTAGAATAGTAAAAGCTTGTAGCTTTCTTATGGTAGCAGTTAAAAAAGGGAGGCAGCAATGTAAGTGCCATGGGCTGTTTGACAGCTAATACTCCCCCAGCTTCTGATTGGAATTCAAAGTAGATTTCCACCATTTGCTTTACGTCTTATTTTATCACATTAGTGGTTAACCTCAGCAGGACACTCCCATATTATTATTATTTTCTTTCGGGAAAATTGCCCAAAGAAAATTAAGTTCAAGTTGTATCAGGCAGATTTTATTTTTTTTTTTTCAAGCCCATAAGGGGAATTCCTTCTGAATGGGGCACTTGTGGGGAAGGAGGAGAGTCATAAGCCTTATTTAAAAGTGAAGTAAATCAGGAGGTCTGTCTCCTCACACAGCCAACTGAGGCTGGGAAATGTGATGGTGAAAGAGGCTGATATTTGCCCTCCTTTTCCTTTTATACATCTTCTGATGACATTAGCCAGAGGAGATAAGTGAAGAATATTAATTCTGGCGCTACTGAAGTGCGAGGTTAAGATGTAAGCTACCAGCTGCCGAGCGTTCCCTGGCACTTAAAACTCTGGCCTTCTTTCATTTTACTTTCTCAATAAAATAATCTGCCCATCTGAAATTTCTCCTCGTCATCTTTTGTTTGTTTCTGGTTGTTTGGTTTATCATTAAAGCAGTGGTTGTGTTTTGCTCTGGGTAATAGTAGATCTGATCGTGCTGCAGCCGATAAGTTTATTCACTTTGGAAGGCAACTCGGATCCTTTAGGATGAAAAGTGTGCGTGAATGAATGGGGTTTGCTGTTTTTGGGCATGCATGTATACTTTGAGTGTGTAAGTCTTCTGGCTGTTTTTGTACTTTTTTTTTAAACAAATACATACAGGATGGTTTCAAGCTTTAAGGGGCATTTTACAGCATGAGGTTGGTGGTGGGAGTGTGATGCTGAGGTGTATGCCCGCTTTCTTCTCTGAGTGGTTTTTAGCATTCAAGTAGCAAGCTGTTGTGGATGAGTGTTACTAGCCAAACCTGGAATGCTGCACAGAGGTGCAGGTGGTTTGTATTGATACATATTTCCATTACTCTTAAGCTGGATTCTGATTTCAGCAGTCAGGCTTCCATGTCCTGAATTGGTTTTGGAGATAGGAAACATTTACTAGAAAAAGCGATTTGCCGTGCCTTCCTCTTCTCCCTGAAGGAACGTTGTCAAGAATTGCAAGGGAAGATTAAACACTTAGTCTTGCTCTCCTAATCTGAATTGTTCTGTGAAAGCTTAATTTTAAAGAGTATGCTCCTGAACCAAATTTGCTGTTCCCCACTGGCAGTCAGTTTTGAAAGCATATCTATAACATACACACAGGGTGGTGAGGGGGAGTCATTTTAACCTCTGCCAAGAGGAAAACACAACAGTTGGGAGAGGCACAATGTAATGATAAATATTTTATTGACATGTTCCAAACATATTGGATGTAAATTTACACACTATCTGAGATTTGTTAAGTTTCCTTGTGAATTTTTTACGTTCCTGTAAATCCTGGTTCATTAATTGGCCGTAAAGTAATGAACATCTGAGCCAATCCTTTGCCAGCGAGGAAACCTATGCTGGCTGTGATCGGCGATAATAACCCCGCAGTGAAGACAAAGCCCAGAGACCCTCCGAGCAGTCCTGCTGAGCGCTCACCTCACTCTTCTGCGTGCCTTGGGAGGTTCTGGCACCTCTTGCCTTGGTTCCTCTCCAAAATGTGGGGGAGGTAAAATCCACATTTGCATAAGTGAATGAAGGATGGGTCAGTAGGTGTGGAATATTATTTTTTTGGCTCCTAAAGAGGGTAGCGGGGGATCTCCAAAGAAATTGAAAGTCGGGTTTCCTGTGTAAATTTAATTTGAAAGATATTGAAACCTTTTAAACTGGTATCTTTAGGCACTGCCACCATCTTGTTTCCTTTACCAGTTAGCCCTGGTGTGGCCCCTGTTTGGTAATTTGTGGTGGGAATGGCTCTGGGTTTGGGGCAAGGCTGAGTTCTTCAGTAACTGGGGAGAAACAAAACAGCTGTCAGCAGAAGCAGACATTGATCCCTCTGCTCCATGTCCCCAGGCATATGGGATTCTCATCCCCTGTGTTTCCCTCCCTAGGACAAGAGCAGAAAACCTGCGGGCAGGAGGACTTAAGAAAAACTCACAAGGGGGGTCTGGATGGGGGGGGGATCTTGGCTGGATGGTTGGCTGGTACAACAGTTCCTGGGAAATCTCGCTCTCTGACCGCCAAGCCCCTTAATAAAGGCTGGAGACAGAATTGTCCTTCTGTGGTTCTAGAGCCTGTGTGTTTCTCCAAAAGGCAGAGTAGAAAAATTTCGATCAGGTCTGCAGCTTGCTGTGAATGTTGGACCTAAATGGGATTTGAGAGAGATGTATCCTTCTGACTTTTATTGGCATCCTTGTAATTTGAAGGTTCTCTATTAGATGTGCAATAAAAGTTTTTACTCTCACCACATTCTGAAAATGTTTTCTGCTACCCACCTTTGGATGTTGACTTTCTAATTGGCGATCATTAAAAAGAAATAAATCCAGTTTTGGATACACAGTTTGGCTCCAAAATTTATACAGCATTTATTTCACTGCAGTTCTTCTAAAATTCCTTTGCTGGAGTATTTTGAGGCTTTTGTGATTTTTACTCTATCTAATTAGATTTCTGGGGCTCAGAGGACTCGGCTAACTCTGCTAGTTGGGCTCTGTCAGAGCTAAGTCTTTGATGCCGTGAGGAATCCAGAGACGATAATGATGTCTGTATTTTCAGTAGCTAACTGCAGGGGTTTGCAAGAACCAGTGATTCAGAAGCTGTGGCTTTCCATCTGAAGGTTATCTGGTTGTAGCTGTTGTCTCCTAAGTTGGTTGTAACATGGGGGTGGTGGGGTGTGTGTTTGTTGGTTTCATAGACTTTCCAGGAGTCAAATCTTCCATTCAAACCCAAGGTTAAGAAAACAGCTTTTTAAAAATAAACAAAATAGGCTTATCTGCTTTAGTGAATCTCCTTTTTGGAGACTCAAAATAACTGAGGCGTTGCTAAATTTTTTTGAAAGATGCCTCTTCAGAAATTAAGAGCTTGGGCATGTGAATAAATTACTGGCAGCCTTGAACCTGGTGCAGAACATCACTCATTCTGCGGCGTACATGTGCACGCACATCACTGCTGCTGTTGCAGGGGTTGTTTAGCTAAGCCTGTCTGCAGCCACACCTTCTAAATGCCGAATGCACAAACTTCTGTCTCCCCACCTCAAGAGAGCACAACGTGAAGGATTAAGACTTCGGTAAGACTTTCAAGAGAGTGCTTACAGGCTGGAACACCTGTTGTGGTTAAAATTTAGGTGCTCATTTGTTAAATGTAGATTTTCTAACGTTTACTGAGTTGTCACAGGTGGTAGGCAGGAAATCTGTAGACACGTGTCTCTCGTCCTTCGTTTAGTAGCATGTCATGCATTAGAGGTACCTAGTGATAACCCATTTGTTCATGTTGTGCATAGTCTACTCTGGAGCCTTTTTGAGCAAGTGTTTTGGAGACTTCCCCTCTCCTACGCGCCTCTTGGTGACAGCAGCGACAGTGCGTCGCAGGGCCCCTGGGACAGTTAGAAGTGTCCTCCTGTCCAACTGCCGTTGGCCAACAGGCTATGGTGAAGTTTTAGGTGTGTGAATGTCCATGACGGTAATGAGAGAAGAGACAGTACTACTTTGGCGGCTGTTCTTTGCCAGCTAGTAACACTGACAGAAATACTGTCGGGAGTCCTACACAGTCATCTCTTTACCTGCCTTCTTTTAGTTAATTTTTTCCATTATCTCTAGATTGGCTGTTGGATTAGATGTTAGTGATTACAGTCTCCAGCTCTGCCTTTTGGAAGGAGGACCTTCTGGGTAATCATGGAAGAACAAAACAATTAAACTTGCCAATAGCCATAGGAAACATTGCTTGAAGGAAACAGGAAACACAAGGCATCTATTATTATTTTTACCTACAACCTTGATTAGAAATGCTATACGTCATACAGTGTCTTTCTCCTCCGTACCCATCTGTGATCTTATGTAGTCCTGGTGAGGATATGAGTTCATATGCTAACACCCAGGAGTGTAGTTCACAACTAGATCTATAGCTCACCAAAGAAAATGACTTAAAAAATTCTGTTGAGGAGGATAAAGGGAAAGATCAAAAGGAGCCAACCTTTTGTCGTCTCCTAACAAGCAAAACACTCTTCTCAAATGTTAGTTATGGAAATATCCCCTTTACAGAAAGAAGTGTAGTCCTCCCAGCATTGTGCGTCTAATCTTCACTTGACCTGAACACAGGAAGTCTTTATACGCGTGGACTTTTTTTCTCCTGCATCTGCTTTTATCTTGCTTTAGCTCACCTGGCTTGAGCCTGTCTAGAGGTATGTGCAGATGTGATAGGACTTGAAGAGAGTTGCAAGATTAGCTGAGCAATGCTTTTTTTTCTATTTTGCCATTTTAATCTTGGTTAAACCTCTTAGTCAGAGGGTGATTTCCATTTCATCCTGACTTATGTTGGGCTTCCATGGCTCATTTCAAGCTATAGCTTGCCTCCTTAAACTTCTGATGTAACCCCTATTACTGCATTACCCCAGTGGCTGTGAGGAGCCATACCTACTCCTGGGTATATAAATATTTTCTATTCTTTGCCTTCATTTGTCAGATGTTTGGGTTTTGTATGAGCACGAATGGAAAAGTTTATGCTTGTTTCAGGGAGAAGGCAACAAATGTTTATCTGAATGATCAAAGCAGAATTTATGGGAAAATACAATGGAAACTATTCCTGGCTGTTGAGAAGCTGATGTACAGGAGTAAGCCAAGAGGAACAGAAATGAGTGCACTCAGTTCACTTTTTCTTAAGTCAGACTTCTCCTGGGTCTTTCCGGGTCCTGGTGTTCCTACTAAGCAAATGCTGCTTCTTTGCACGTGTCTAATGTTTACTATGGATTCGTGATGTGCAACAAAGGGTTGTGAAAGGCGATGGCCCTACTCCTTGTGAAGTGGTACTTTGGTGGAGCCACGGAAAGTGACACTTTTATTCTAAATTATTTTATCATCTGGTAGTATTTTATTACTTTTCACTTTCCTCCTTACCTGACGTGGCTATTCACTGCCGCGGGCTGAAGGCTAGCGGGTGCTCCAGGGTCAGGTGGAGACTTGGCTTTCCTGCGCTCTCTGGCACAGGCCGTGTCCAGCACGGTGGTTGCTCCACTGTCTTCCAGGTTAATGAGCCTAAACTTGGATTCCTGGGCTTCCATTTTGTGTCTCATCCAAAGCTTGCTCTTCCTCGGATGAGGATAGCATGCCTAGCCCACTTAAGCAACCTGGCTGTAATGACGACAGCTTGGTCATCTTGTTAAGTTAACTTTAATGAAGTGTGACAGCCTGACAAGTTCAGACGCTGGCTGCTGGAAGGGAGCTGGTTCTGCAGAAAGTAGGGCTTCAGGTACGTGCGTTAGGTGGCTTTAGCGAGTGTGGCTGTAACATTTTAAAATGTTAGAACCAATCCAATGGACCTGATGCAAAGTCATACTTGACATGAAGTCGTAGCAAGTCTGCTGGTACAGCGAACCTGTAACTAAACCTGGTTGTTTCAAACAGATGAATTGTGTACTGTGTTTTCCTCCTCTCATTGCATCAGGGAAGTCGTAGGTAGCTGGTAAGCTGATTCTGTGCAGCCTCACAAACAGCAGCAAGGGGGTTTGTAACCCTTTCCAGGCCAGACCTGTTTGGAATGAATGACATTTCATCTGCAAATGGTTAACTGTATGTGACCTGGTGGCCTCATTCCTTGGCTTTGGCAGTCTGTGGCCTCTCCTTCAGAGGACAGTAATGCTTCTTGATTTCTTGATTGAACTTGCTTATTCCTGAGGAAAACCGAGTGTGTGTGTGTAAGGCTCATTTGGTAGCAAAAACCATGAAGTCTTACTGCTGTTTGTTTTCCTGTGAATTAGAATCCATTAACATGAGCCAGCTTTCTTCTGTCTTGTTGACTGCTTGCCTTTGGGGCCAGAGGTGTGAGACCCTCTGCCACCACAGAGTGGGCTTTAACTTCTGTTTCACCTACTTTGTTCTTTGAGTGTTGATGTGTCAGCTGTACCTGTCTCCGCTTTCTTGAATACTTTTCCTCCAAGTTCTTAATTTTGTTTAACCTGCTGATACCAGATGCACCCCTACTTAGCCTAGGTAGGAGCATTTAGGGAATACTTACTCTCCTATTCCTTGCAATGGCAGCTTCAGGCTGATGCTGGACTGCCAAAGCCCTTCGTTCTTTAGATGGAAATCGATGTAGTTAATGTCATGCCAGCTAAAGCTATGCTGTTTCCGTTGTATGCTGGAAAATTAAAAATCTGTGGATTTCAAAGGCTTCTGTTGCTTTCTTCAAATTCTCTAGCTCCCTCCTTCATGCTGCTCTGTTTAGAGAGAGCCCTGTATAGCTTCTGAGAGTTTGCAGAGCAACATTCCTGTTGTGGTGGAGCTCATGTAGGCCATTCCCAGATGGATATAACGCTTACGAGATGCTAAATACACGACAAGTGTTTTATGGGGAGGGAAATACTCAGTGGTGTCTCATATTTAATGCTTTCACTGACTTTTCATGACAACCATAGCAGGTGTGTCAATGGGTAGTGTTGCCTTCTGGTGTAGAAGGAGGCTGAGCCGGTGCCTGAGAATTGGTAGAGGGTAAAGACCTGCCCTGTTGGTGCCACCTGATTCTGCCCAGCCCTTTGCAGACCTGCCGGAGCAGCTAGACTCTCCGCTGCCCTCATCGTGATCTCTTGAGTGCAGCATCGTGCAGCAGTCCGTTTTAGCCTGCTGAGCCAAAGGCTAGCTTGCAGCCTTTCCAAATCAATGATCGTACCATCTCGTTCCCTCCCACGCTTAGCATTTTGAACAGCAGTGTCCAATTATGGCCAGGAGACACTGCAAGAGCTTCACAGAAGGGTCATTATTTTGTCACCTAGGTGACAGTTTGTTACCCTGCCAGTTGTCTGGAGAGCAGCAAGCCACTTCACATACAGCTGACATGGTTTAGGCACTTTTTAGTGAACAAAATGGGTAGCTGTATCTTTAGTCCTTGTCTCTGAGAAAAATCAGTTTCTAACTGTTGCATCTGTGATGAGGCTGCTTTGAATGGGTGAATTTTGCAGCAGTTGTCTGCTTGAAAAGGTGATACGAAGAGGGTTGTGCTGATTTAGAAGTGCTTTTAGGAACATGAATCTTCAGGAGGTGCTGGGAGATAGGAAGGTGCTGTTCCTGTTTCTCAGATGGGTAAACTGAGACGTGGCACTGTGACTTGTGCAAAACTGCCAGAGGGCATTCAGGGATCGCCTCTTAGGCTAAAAACAGGCTTCTGTGTTTATATTAACATAACCCTCCCTTTAAGAGGGTTCTCCAGACTGTCCACGGTGGATTTATACTGCAGGTCATGAATCTGAGCTGGATAACTCCTCTTTGGAGATGCCAAGTGTAGGTTCATTTTTTTAATTTTTCTTTTAAGTCAGATTTGTGTGATGCACCTTGGTAACTAATGCTGAAGTTTCTTCTTTGTTGGTAGCCAGGCACTAAACAATTGTCCCTTGCTACAGGGGGAAGAAGCTACATCTCTGCTGTGTGCCTCTTGCTCTTTTTCAGGGCTGGATTGTCTGTGTAGCGTTAAAGTCATGTTGCACATAGCTTCGTGTTAACCATTTAACAACTCTTGTTGCCACAGGTTGCATTTTAAAGGAATCCTCTGCTGTCTCCTTACAGGAGGAATGAGATTAATTTAAAACTCTTGTTCCTTCCATCTTAAGCATGAGCTTAGGCAAGGCTGTGAGACCGGGTAAGACTTTGCCTTGTCTGCTTCTCAAGCAACACCACTCGTGCCAGCATTTAGAAGGTCTCCTGAAGCGCACCCATCCCTGTGCTCTCTGCAGTGCGTGGGGGCAGAGCTCCCACCAAACGAAACCAGTGAAAGAGTAGTCACTGGGAGTAAAGAAAGCTGATAAAACTTGCCAGCTGACTTTTATTAGTGGTCTACCCTCTACCACCACTTGAGGAGTTGTTTGTTAGCAAAGGTACTCTCAGCTTGGGGAGTGCACTATAATCCTTACAAGTCATTTAAAGCAGTGTAGGCAGTTAAAGATTAATTTTGCATGCAGTGACCTCTTTATTTTTAACTGCTTTGCCTCCTGCATCTTTAGAAATAACAAACAAATGCTCCAAACATACCAACCCCCTTGGAAGACAATGATTTCATTGTGGCTGTGAACATGACATACATTACATAAATATTGGTGCTTACATGCCTGCTGATTCTTTGTCCTTGGATGCTGAGTCTTCCAGCCGTGCTGGTTGTGTTTCGTAAGAGCTTGGGAGGAAACACAATCGACAATTTAAGACACTGATGTTACTGATGGGTCAAGGCTGCTTTTCTAGCTTGGTCTGCCTAGCAAGGTGGATATTTTTTTTATTAACATGATTGGACTGGTTTATCTGTTACTTCAGTTTAGCAGGCCACAGCTGTTGTTGCACTTTTATGTGTTTGTCTTGAGCTTTTAGATGTCTTTGTGTTGGTTATTGCGGGATGCAAAAGAGCTCTACAAACACAGTTCAAACCTTGTGTCATCTCTGGAAGAAAAGTAACAAAGCCTTATCCATTTGAAGGCAGGGGGAGGTAGAGGAATGATGTACAGAGAAATTGTCCTTGTAACACACTTGTGAAATGTGTTGCATTATGCCCCTTGCTCCCACATGGCTTCTGTACATGGACAGCAGCGTACTCCTACAGCGATGTACTCATGCTGCTCTTTTAGCTCAAGTGATGGGGTATTGTGTTAAGGAGCTGCCAGTCCCAGTTTTCAAACCCTGCTGATGACTGGTGCTGGAGGTAGTTTTAATTTCCTGAAGACTACCTATAACTCCAGTGGAGCTAAGAGTTGTTCTCTGCTTGTTTCTGTAGCTAGGCCACACTTCCTTGCAGAGAATGAAATCTAAATCTCTACATGATCTAACAGTTGTTTCCTAAAATATGAACAAAATCAAAGAATGAAGAATGTGTGTTGTTCAGAGCAGCTTGAGAAGCTGAAATATTGACTGAAGTAGCTGAGAGAAAAGAAAGGAGGGATTTTTATGGTGTTTTTTTTTTTTTTCTGGATTGTTTAAATGTGTTAAATTAATCTTTGCTAGCAAAGCCTTTTAAATTAAGTCAAAGTAATTGTGTATATGTGCTCCTGTGATTGTAAGGTCACTACCCAGATACAGGCACCAGAGAGGACAATTTTTGGTGCAGCGCTCACTCCTTGGCTCAAAGAGACTTTGTAAAACTGAGGTGCATGTGTAAGAGATCACTGAATTGCAACCTGCGTACAGAAACTTGGGGTGGGGGGAGAGCCTGGTAGACTTGTTTAACCTTTGAATGCCTCTTGGCTCAATGGCCCTTGGATACTGCTACTTCATGGAAAAAGTTCTAAATATAGTACTCGTTTGTTGTTGAATAATGACTTTAGAGGGTGGGTGCTGGAGTTTCCAGCTCCTTGCAGGGTATAAGTAGTGCAGGAGCTACATACTGTAAATGAGACCATTAATGAGTATTCAGTCCAGTAATACTGCTGAGCACCGACACAATTTACGTGTTGATTTACTTGTAGAGTATTCTGTTGAGAGTCTGTCGGTCATAAAAAGCTCCCTAAGATGAAATCTGAAGCTCATTTTTGCCTGTAAGAGGTGTTGCCTTTTCATTCCCTTTTTGCTTGGTACCTCTCAGCTGCCAGGCATGGGACCTCGCTGTCTGTATGTCTGCTTGTAGAGCTGAAGAGGTTTTGAAGGCAAATAGAATGGGCAGGAAATGTTTTGGGGAAAGGGGTCAACAAGATCATCTTGCCCTGGAAGAGGGAAAGGCTAAATCTAGGGAAAGGTGAAGAAATTTGCCTGAGGTCATGCAGGAGCCCTGCGATGGAGCCGGGATCTGAAACTCTTGTTTTTCAGAATCCAGTCGTCTAACCAAGATGTCACCCTTTGCTGGAAGTTCCAAACCCCTCTTAGTTTTAACCACCCAGTGAGTGAATCTGCTTCCTTTGTTCTGTTTTCCCAGAGCTTTTACCTTAGAAGACCCTGCCATCTTGAACAATTTCCTTGTATAATGCTTGCTTTGTTGCTGTTTCATTTCACTAACTTTCACTTGAAAATCAGATGCTTCCCTATCTTTTCTTTTTACTTCCTTATACAGTTTTTCCCTGTTGCTGTAGCTCATTAAATTGTGCAGCTGTGTGTTATTTAACATCATAAAGCGTTTAGAGATATCATTCATATAAAAGGATACAAAATGAATGTGCATTGTAATTCCAGTCTCGAGGTAGCAAACGTCTATGTGGAGTTGTGACTTAACTTTTATGGCTTTGGAAAAGCTTTTACTTTTTTTTTAGTGTGTTTCTGATTCCTAATGATTTGTAAATATATTTATAATGCAGTTATTAAGTAATCTGTATAATGCTGTACATTAACATAGATACGAAGTTGTATTGAAAATGGCAATTATTTTTCTTTCCATGAGTTCAGCAGTAGGTAACGTGCTGAACTGGATTGCCACAGGCTGGCACGGTTCCACGTGTGTGCCCTGGCCGGTGGTCGGAGGGTTCCTGCTCTGCTGAAATCTGGTGCCGATAAAACCGTGCACCAAACCCGTCCCCTGCGGGGAGGCAGGTGTGCTGGTGCCGAGGGGCTAACCGCGGAGAAAGAGGAGAAGATGGCGGAGCTTTGGTTTTGAGTTGCTGGTAATGGGAATCTTCCTGGAGTTTGGCAACACAGATTTGAAGCAGCTATGCCAGCTCTTATGTATTGTATTGGGTATTCATAACTCATGATTGGAACGGAGCTGGCTTTTGCCTCTGGTTTCTTTTCACTTTTTCTTTTTTAAAGCAGGTTACTTAGCGTTTGTGTGTCTAGGTTTTCTCTTCTGAGGCACGGAGGTCATGTATTTCCTCTCCAGGAACATGGAGAAACTCTATTGATGTCAATCACTGACAAAGCCAGGGATGATATGATCAGCTCTGTCTATATCTGATTTTCCAGATTTTTTTTTTGGGGTGTGTGTGTATGGTTTGTTGTTGTGTGGGCTTGTTTGTTTGTTTGTTGTTTTTAAATTCAAGTACTCGTTTTGAGGCCTAATTGCCATTGTTTCTTTCTGTATTCTGGATCTGTGTCAAGGAGTTTGCTGGTAGCTCTGCAAAGCCGTTTCTGGGAGCAGGCGTGCTGGTCCCAGCAGGGACGGCGAGGCAGGGAGGGCCGCGGCTTGCCCTGTTCTGGGGAGCTGCAGCCTCGCTGCTGGCCGGGGGCAAACCCTCCGCTGCCTTCGGTCGTGCTCAGCCCCCGCGGGGACGGGGGAACTTGGCCATGTTGCTTGTTTGTAGGTGTGCGTGTACAAGCTTCTACACGTTTTCAAAGATAGTGGAAACAGTTGATATAGAAGTGTGTCCCACGGGACACAGGCACAGTGCCCTGCTCTTCTGGCGCCACTTTTGGATGTGTGCTTGCTTGTGTTTCCATGAGAGCTGGTTTGCGGATCTTTTGCCCGACAATGGGAACATCTCTAGCTGTGGTGTGTGGGAGATGGCTCTTGTCGGCTTTGCTGTGTGCATGCAAAAGCTGTGGTGCCAGCTGTATGTCTTACAGAGGGAAAGTAGGATGCCTTTAGGAGTGTCCTTGTGTCTTGCAGAGCATCTTAGTAATACCTTTTCATATATATTCACTCCCTTGAATAATCATCAAAAGCATTTTCTCCTGGTGTGTGTGGGGTGGGTTTTTTGGTGTTGTTTTTTTTTTTTAAGGTATCCTAGCCAAAGCAAATAGGATAAGGAATTAGAGCAAGCTGAGGCTGGTATAATATACTAAACCATGACTCTAACAGCAATTAATGCAAAGGAATGAATGTTTTACAGTGCCCTGCAGTTATCCTTAGTTCTTAGTGGTAAACTGAAATAAGCCGTTTATCTATGTACTCACTAGACTAACTGCCATTTTTATTACATTACACAGTTTATTACTCATTTTTTCTTCCATTTTCAGGCTTCTCTCAGGCTACTCTCCTTCCCCTTTCATAGTCACCCCCGAAGAAGAATACTGTAGATAGTGCAACTGATTTTTTGAGACAGCTGAGTTCTGATTCTTGTACACGGTCTGTACAGCTCAACGTTTGACCATATTGCTCTTCTGCCAGGTTCGGAGGTGGCTAAGAGAGCCTGCTCCCTTGGCGGAGGGGAAAGGGAAAAGGTGTGGTTTGCAGAGACTTTGCTGACTCAGAAGTGTCCAAGTGCATGCCTTGCTTTGAGCTCAGGGTAGTTCTACCAGCTTTGTTGGAGCTGCTCGTGCACTTGGTCAGGTCTTCATCTCACTATGTCCCAAGTCTTTTCTCAACGAGGAAGTTACCCCAGTTGATATATTGTACAAATAAATCTGTTTATAGCAGCACGCTGTGCCCCATTCAGAAAGAGAAGGTAGCTCTATAATATTAGTACATACCTGTTCAGGTTTGGACTGGCATAATAATTTTCAATAAGAAAACTGACTTTCATTGCACTTGTTAAGAAGTAAAAGCATTAATGCCCATTTTGGCTTCTTTCCCATTGAAAAGGTACTAGTTGTACCCTATTGCTCTCCCACACTTTGTCTTGGACTCTTTAACTTGCAGTAAGTTTGGGGCAGAAACGGTACAAAGAGAGTAGTGTGCCGAGGAGCTTGTTTTGGTTGTGGCAACCATGAAACAGGTAAGAGCATAGCTGTTGGTGCTTCCCAAGTCAGGGTTACCACGTCTCACCCCCACGCTTTACCGCCTGTTTATGTGGAAGGAAGGAGATGGGAGAGAGCCTGAGCTTTAGCAACTTGCTGCACGCGTGTAGTACTGGTGTATGAAGAACATCTGTGTGAAAACTTGAAGAAATATACTCTTCAGGCAAGGAAAAGAATGTGTAATGTAAGAAAACACTGTTACTTAATACATTTTTTTGCTTGGAAGCTATAGTCAACACATGCTGTAATACTTCTCGCTCGTGTGATACAGTAGCAGCATGACACTTCAGATTTATTACTTTGGTTTCTCTTTAAAGAAATCCTGAATCTGGAATCAGAAGAATGCTTTTTTTCTGTTAAGCTACAGAAGGGAATATATTTCAAAATGACATAAATCAAAAATATATTAAAGGCCAACAAAACAGATGAAAACTTTTTTGGAAGATTGTCTATAATGTTTGGCAGAAGAGACTAATGTGCTGTGGTTTTTGGCTGAATTTATAAATGTGAAATACTCAAGGGTCCTTCTCCTTGAAATGAGCTATTTTTATGTATTTTATCTATCTCTCTCTATGTATTAAAATAACAGCAGAGGTGATGTGTGTGTATACAGTATATGTATTAGCATATGCGTAACTTATGTTAAGTATATATGCTACATTATATAAATTTAGTTACAATTTTATATAGCCTATTCAGTCACGAAATTATTTTTGTAGTGCAAACACTCACCAGATATCTTGATCTTAGCCAACAAATTCTGTGTCCTCTTGTTCACTACAGGGCTGGCAGTACATGATTTTTTGTGTAGATTCGTTTCTCTCCGATCCATGTTTCTGTAGATACACTTTATAACGAGTATAGAACTGTGTGTATGTGCCTAGCCCCAGTTTTTGAGGCTTGCCTTGTGTCTCGTAGCAGCCGGGTGGGACTAATCAGGCCAAGTGGATCAGAATGAGTTGGCTTTGTGTGCATTTGCTCTTCAGTAAACTTTTGTAATGACATGTTTCTTCCCCTTTTAATGCATTTTAAAATTTAGTTATGTGGTTGTGTTCTGCGTAACCAAGTCACACCACAAAGGACGTAGTGTGGGATAATCAGTTAAAGCCACTGCTTCCTCCTCTGACGCTTTGGCCTTCTGCCTCTGATTTCTAGGATGTTTCTGGCATTTTAAGCAAGGGCAGTCACCCTCTAGGGTGTGGTAGTTTACTTCTAACCGAGGGAGGTTGATTTCAAGTCAAAAGTTTCTACAGCCTTCCTCCTAGGCTGGGAACGTGGTGCGATCGCTGCCCCGTGATACATGCATTGTACAAAATGGATACTCTTTCTCCCTTTTTCTCCGTAAATGGAGACTGTGAAGTTTTGCAGGGGAAGAGATTTGAACCCTCGCACCTTCATCGATTCAGTGACGCTGTCCGTCACAGTTTGTGCTCCTAAGCTCAAACTGCAAACTTAGGGCTCAGGTCACCTTACAGAGATCTACAAACCTCCATTTTTAAAAATACATCTTTCCATATAGAAATGCTTGTGTGTCTGTGTATATAACAGTTCCTACATTGTTATTGACACTGCTTAAAGCGTTTACAGAGAGAGGGGATACTTCAAAACTATCAATTAGAAATGACTAGAGCAATGACAAAGGATGAGAAAACAGTTATCGGTTTGGTTTCCAAAATAAATCTC
The DNA here is from genome assembly GCF_000690535.1 of Cariama cristata. NCBI lineage: Eukaryota > Metazoa > Chordata > Aves > Cariamiformes > Cariamidae > Cariama > Cariama cristata. The sequence goes on from NW_009612299.1 coordinate 51,862, forward strand.
AGGCTGACCCTCTGGGCGCGGCTGTTGGGTTTGGAAGCGACAGCTCTGGAGAAGATGACCCTTCCCTTCCGTCGGCGGCCAGCAGAGCCTCGAGGGTGTCAGCAGTTCAGCGCAAACAAACTCTGCGGAACCCAAGGAGCGTGGTAGATGAACGGACTCCAAAAGAGCAGAGGCTTATCTTAAAACTTTTGTGGTAGAGTGTAATCAGTGGTTAATACCGGTGGGGCTGGGTGCTGTGACAAGGAGGCGGCGGAGAGAAGGCTGTGGTTGAGCCTACAGCCTGACTAAAAAGGACTCCCCCTTTCAGGGCTGTGGGTGCAGCATCTTCCGTGATGCTTCGAGTTGTACAAAGCCATGCATTGTGAAGCCGGGCTCCATCTCTTTACGTTTATTTTCCTTTAACTTTCCCTAGGTGTAGTAAAGCTCGTAATGCTTCTGAGTTTTCCTGTTTGCAGTGGGGACGTGACAACTAAAAGCTACATGTAAACAGCTTTGTTGGCTACTTTTACTTTCCTTGCTTATATTGTACACCTTAAATGTGCTATTTCTTTTGGCATAATGGCAAAATCGCTGCTTATGGGAACTGCCGTAGATAATACAAAAAGCTCTTTGAAAAGAGCTTTATCAGAGTACAAAGTACTTGGAATTGAAAGCCCCTAGAGGGTTGCTTTATTTTCCCCCTTCATTCAAACTTGTAGTGGTGCAGGATCGAGATACATCATGCCCTATTTTCAGCTGATTTGCATGTTAGAGAGAACGGAGTAATTGGTGTTTAACCAGAACAAAAGAGGATCTGTTTGCTAAAAGAAAAAGAATTCTTGAAGTAGACCCTAATACATATACTGCCTTTGTCTCTTCTCTCATTAAGAACTGAATAGGATGGCCTAGTAATTAGAATGTGGAAGGCATTGCTTTGGTGTTGATGCTTTTTGAGCTAATTGGTTTGAAAATTATATTTGATGTAGCTGTAAGGGATGTTGGCACAACACCTTCGTGGGACATGGACATCCTGTACTCCCATTTAACTGCAGAAGTAGGCACTCTGAGGCAGGGATTTGTCCTTTTGCCTTTTTTTTTTATTTATTGAACCCATATTTACCTTCCCAATTGAATACACAGTATGCATTGTCACATGTAAATAATTCTTCTCTCGCTGGTATGAAAACCTTGAAATGACCTTGGAAAGAGATTAGCCCCTCTTTTCCCAAGTAAGTACTTAGTTCAGACCTTGGTAAAGCAGAGATTTGAGCTAAACTGGGTTTGGATTTCTGCCGTTCTGCGTTCTTGGAAAGATTTTGTTGTTGTTGCTTGTTTGGTTGGGCTTTTTGTTGTTGTTTTGCTTTCGTTTGACAAAAAGATTAAAACAAATGTAGTTCTCGAGCAGACTGGAAGAAAAGACAGGTCTGGAAGCATGCAGGAGGCTTTCTTTGTTCTGTGTTTGTGCTCATCATCTTCAGTCCCGTCTCTGGTGAAGACATTAGGGAGATGTTGGTTGCCTCCACAGATCCTTCCCTTGGATTCTGAAATGGGGTCGCTTTAATCTGAAAACTTTGAAACTTCAGAAACATTTTTTGGGTCTCTTGGGTTGCTGAGGGAGTCTTTGCCTTGGACAAGCCCGCTGGGTGGCCTTTTGTATCCTGTACGTGTACAGTGGATTTAGGGGGGGTAGAGATACTAGGAAATTCAGGGCAGGAAGGTGCATTTATTACACCGAGAGGTAAACTTAACAGTAAAGATTCAGCTATACAGAATTTGTGTGTTTTATTTGATAATGCTATTGTTTTGTGGTACAAATTGAAGTCTCAAAGCTGTTGTTGGTTCTCTGCAGAGCCCTATATAGTCATCTTAATAAAGTATTACAGTGTGGCGGAGTTGTTATTTTCTGAGAACGAAGTGAACTTCTAAAACTTCCCCCAAGGTTTCAGTGACAAAAAGAACACTTTTTAAAAAAGACTTTAGGTTCTGAGGAGTATGTATTTAGCAGTGTATTTGTTATTTAAATGGATTCAGTCTTGCAAGGAACAAAAATTTGCTTTGCTTTACTTTTTGAGTATGTCTTTTCTCCCTTCTTGTGGTGGGTAGGCATGTGCCTTTTCTCAATGTTTTTGTTTGGCTGCTTACAAGTGTATGTCAAGTCAATATTGAAGTTGTGATCCTGCTTTAAGATTTGTTTGTGTGTTTAATGTACTACAGCCTCAATGCCCCTTAGTGTCTTAAGGCTTTATCTTTAGATACCGTAGGTATCTAGATGTCTTAGATACCTTATCGTTAGAAATCAGTAGGTGACAGTAAACTGTGTTGCAAGCCTTAAAATCCTGGGTTAGGACTGATGGCTTCTGAGGCCTGACTGCATCTGTGTCCCAGTGAGGTCCATGGCAAGGTGTTGCTCTGAGTAATATTTTACTGGTGTCCCTTGGACCTCTGCTGTTCAGCATTTCCATCTGCCCGTATAGATAACCCCTGCTCAGGAATCAGTCTGGATGGGAGCTGTCTGTTAGTACAACTTTCCTAATGCGGACACTGGACTGCTGCTGCAGCACCAGCCCCTGTCGCCCCCTCCATCTGTGCACGTCAGCATGTCGGGCATCTGCCAGCTGGGCAGCAACAGATACTGGGGCTCGTTTGGGCTGCTGCGCTGTCGGGGTAAGATCCTTCCCAGCTCCTTGTCTCCCTTATTGCTTGTTTGGTAAAGCATTCCCTTCTGGACCCTCAGCCAGGGCCGTTTCAGGCTGCAGCCGAAGAGCGATGGATCTGGAGACGAAGTTAGCCGGAGTCAGCTGCAGCGCGCTTCCCACGCTGGGTGCAGGTGGGAGTGGGGCTGGGCACTTACTCCAGTTGTGTGCCTGATGGTTGGCATTCACTGCTAACCCAAACGAGATGGAGTATTTTATTGAGCTGGGTTGTACGTAAACGCTCTTGTATTTCGCGTTTATACAATGTACTGGTGGCTCAGCGTGGTTTGGTGCGTGGGCATGCCATTCCGTGTTGGCTGAAGTCTGGATATCCGCAGTGGCACCAGAATCCTGCTCCTGGGGATGCGGGCACCCAGCAACACCTGTGTGTGCACCTGGGTGAATTTTTATTCACAAATAACATCTCCATAAGATAGAGCTTGGAGGAGAAGGGTAGGAAGAGAAACTTGAAAAACCAGACATAAATTGAGGCCACAATGTTGATACTTTCTAAAACAAACTTCCTTTTTTATTTTTTTTCCCTAATGGGTACTCCTTATTTAAAAGTGGGCCTAAAAGACAAAAGGTTTAAAAGGGGTTAAATAAACTGAAAAAAACCACAGTGTGTTTCTGTTCAGAGTTAAAACAAGATGATGTGGATTGACTCAAAATGAATTTTTTTTTTTAAGTTTTGCCAACAAACTGAAAACATGTTTATTTAATCATAGGCAAATTTGTCCTCCTGTTTTTTTGGTTGTTTTGTTTTCAGTTTAGCCAGCAAATTGAAAAATGAAACTGTTCTACAAGCACTGCTTCCAGTTAGGATCGCTCAGAGGAAGCCGTGTGCATCTCCCCCTTTTTATGCTTTGTCTAGGAACCATCAGAATTTATTCGCTGATTAGTACCTTGGAAATTATAAATTAACCATATGGAACTACTTCCGTTTAAGTAACTTGTATGTTCTGATGATAGCTAATCCCCTTAAAACCTGTTTTTAATGACCAGTTTGTTTTCACCTGAGGTCATTAATGCTCTGGAAGTGGCTGTTAACTGCACCAAAGACTGTTTTTTTTCCCGGGGAGGAATGCTGCTGCGCACCATATTTAATGGTCTAATACATTTTATTTCTGCCTTACCTTCCGGATATGCTGGCTTTTTTTTAATAGCTGTGTTGGAAAAAACCTGTTTATTTTCTGTCTACTAATGACCGATCTTCCAGCCAGCTGGAGTGAGCGATGTGAAGGTACGGAGGGCACCCAGGCAGCAGTGTGAGCGTGTGATGGGTTTGGGCTCGGCGTGTGTGCCCGGCTGCGGAGGCAAGGGGTGTGCAGCCCCACCGCCTGCTCTTGCAGGTCTGCAATACTGTGAATCATAAGGTCATTAGGAATCTTAAAACTTCAGACAATGGGCTGTGGTAATTCTCCTGCCTCCTTCTGCTTAATTTTTGTGCTAATTTATCGCTCCTCTATATTCCTACTTCTGTCACCTAAATGCGAATGCACTGGCAGCCTGCTTTATGGATAACACTTAAAAAATAATGGTGCAATAATGAATGGTGAATCGCAGTGGAGATCTTGCTGGAGTGCTTGCAATATCCGCATTAATTTCAAATGAATTAATTGCAGTTAATACTATTGTATTTAAAACCTGTCAGAAGCCGTAATGAAGATTAGGGTGTAAGTGTTAAATGTTATTTCAGAGCAGCATCAACATGTTTTAAACTAGCAATATATGGTGTTAAAGTGGGTCTGACCTAATGCCCAGCAGCAGCAGCGTTTGTGCTAAGGCAGTCTGGAACGGATGAATCAAAAGTATCTAACTGAGAAAAAGAGGGGCCGTAAACCCATTCGTTTTTTCCCTCGATCAGACGCAAACAGGTTCTTCACCCCGGTGCTGTAGTTAAGAGCAGTGGCAGGATGAAGGAGGGGTTTTATCCAGCAGGGCTTTGGATCCTATTGATCTCTGGTGCTGGGCTTCCACACGCTGCTGTTAAACCTCATCTGTCACCAGTGGGTGGTTCCAGCACAGATGCAGGGGAGAGTGGAAACAGACTGCATGTAGCTGTGGAAAAGCATTTCTTTAATATTTATTTCCAGTCCTTCAGAACAAATTGATGCTATGGCAAATGTATTTATTATTCAGTAGTTAATACTCTAAAGCAAAAATGTCGCAGTGCCTTTTGCTTGAGCCCTTGTTGGTGATGCCTCGAGCACGTACAGCAGTTCTGCGAATTTCCCCCTTGGGAATGTGTCTTTGCTGGAGAGGTAAATCGGGCGGTTGGTACCCGGGTAAGCCAGGTCTTCCTGGGATGAGCTGACACTGCATGGACTGAAATGACAAAGCCTGCAGGGCTGCTGGGTGTCTGGGGGGAGTCGCTGAGACTCCTTGCAGGGATATTCTACCACTCCTCATGTGCCCCACGAGAGGCCGAGGTGCTTTTTGGATCCTGGGAACGAAACAGAAAATTGCCTGCCTTGGTACAGGCTGGGAGCTGTGCGAAGGTGCTGAAAAGTTGACAGTGCTTGGTGATTCATCCTGCAGAGTGGGTGAAAGCAGGACGTGGGCTCCGGTCTCTGCGCTTCCCGCTGGCCCTGGCTCTGGCAAGGCAGCCTGGCCCAGTTTGAGCACCTCGGGAACCGGAGGGAAAGCGCCTTACGTGTAAAGAAATCTGCAGTGATGCTGCAGGGAGGATGCGTGGGGAAGGGGCCAGTGCCACTAGGTCGTCTTCCCGATGACCTTTTTAATAAGTTGCTGATGGTGGCAGCAGAAGCGCGAACCTCCTGTGCATCACCTCCTGTCTCTGTGCCCCCCCCAGCATCTGCTCTGCTGGCGCTGGCCCCCGTCGGTGAGACCAGCCCTTGGCCCCATTGGCCTCCTGCCCGCGGTGAAAGTTACAGCTGAAATCCCTTCCCAGGCATTTATGGGTGGGGGATCGGGGTTCCTTGAAGTTAGGCAGTTTGGCCAGTTGAAGTCAAAAAAATAAGTCTTTTCTCTTAAGGTGAGGCAAGAGCGAATGAGACTTTATTTAGCGCTTCCCCAGGGTAAGAGCTGTCAAAGGCTGGACCCAAGGATGTGGTAGCAAAGACCTCTGCTCTGCTGCGGCTTTCTGAAACCTCAGAGTCAGCAGAGCAGAGCAGGGTGGCAGGGCGAGCTACCTCTGATGTCTCATGGCCACGGTCCCCTTCTGTGCTCCTGCCACACCATCAGAGAGGCTCCCACATCTTCACACCTGGCTTAGAGAAACAGGCACGTAACTTTTTTCAGTTTAACCACTTGTATTTCTATTTTAGTTCTTAGTGTCTGGCTTTGAAGAGCACTACACCTGCAGTTTGTCTCCTGATAGTGGAAAGCACAGAATATAATCTAACAGATTAAGACAGCTGCATTTTGTTCATCTCAAGCATGAGTTCTGCTTGACGATTTGTAGATATGGTTTCCATCTGACACAAAGGCAGGGACTAATTCTGGCATGTGTGCGACTGATAAGATTTCAGGCCAGATCTCTCTCTTCTTTTTTTTTTTTTTTTAAAAAAAGCAAAGCCCCTTGATGTGTTACATAGTTCAGTAATCGGTTTCCAGGTTCTTTAATTAGATATATGCTTTAGCTGATTTAGCTGCATGACTTAATACACAAATGATTTATAAAGGGGAAAAAAGTATGTGTTAATCTCCAGTGAGTGATGCTCTGTGCTGAAGTCACTTTGCACTGTATTAGGTATGCTACAGTATTCAGTCTTTCCTTTAACAAGGAATTTGACTTAATTTTTAAAAGGAATTACAGAGCGTTACAGTTGTACTGTTAAAAGCTTTTTATTGATGTAGATTTGTATGTATGTTTACACTTATATGTAAATGTAATTATGTAGTCAAGATTAGCAGTCAATTGAGGCCCTTTATTTCCATTTTGTGTGTTACTAGTAATTTGCAAATTCATTTCAGTGTAGGTCAAAAATTTTATGGTTACCATTATATGTAATGCATGAGGTATTCCTGATTCACCATTTCCTTGGACAGTCCTTCTGCTGCAAATTTTATCTGATTTCTTTCAAAAGCAGCGGAGAGTTCATCATAGTCTCTCCTGTTCTTAATCTGTCCCTACGTGGTAGTTTGGTAGCTACTTCCTGATGAAGAAATCTGGGCCGTGGAACCTACTGAAACCATAGATAACTCCCCGTTTAATCAATTAACTGGTAGTGGAGACATTTGGAATTACATTAGTGCGTCTGAGCTCTGAGCATCCATGTGGCGTTGGGTTGTGCTACGTGGATTTATGGGGTCTGGTTGCTGTTGTCTGGTGGAGTTTCTTCGAGATCAAGAGCACAGCTGAGCTGTTCTGTTTGCAGCACACCCTTGGTGTGTGTTGGTGTCGCTTCCCTTCTGCGCCGCAAGGGCAAGCGGCTGCTGGACTTGGTCCATGTGATGCTCCAGGAATGATCAGAGCAATTCTGCTTTCTCCGTTCTCCCTTCTCTGTAGTTAGAATAGAATTTGGGGCCTGAGGGTATCCTGGCTCCCTCTTGTAATTGCATCATTCCTACTATTAACTAAAGAGAGCAGACTCTTTTTTTCTTTCTTTCTTTCTTTTTTTTTTTTTAATAAAAGCTTCCTCATGTGCATTATTGAGTGTTGTTTTAGTTTGCAACTACTCAAATTGGAATGCATCCAGACGCCAAGTCCTTATGTTTCCTTCATGTCCCCAAACTCTCTTATGGGTAATTTGCATTTCAGCACTGCTCAGTTGCACTTTGCTCAGTTTAAGGGAGGGAAGGTCCATGTGGCAGCGTATGCTGATTTACATATGTTGCTAGTACTAGCTAATTATAACGTGGATGCTTTGCTTCCTTCAGGCAACCAAACCAGGATATTTTTGTTGTAATATCCTGTTGGTTTAAGGTGAGAGGTAAATCGGAGCTTGCTCTGCTTGATTTACAGCTGGAATCTTGGTTTGAGGTTTGGTGGTAAAGATCTGAGATGCTTGGAGGATGTGATCAAAAAATGGTGAGCTGAAGGGTATTACTTTAAGAGTTGTTGCAAAAACTTAGGAAAATAAACTTTGCGGTTTGCTAACTGAAAATAATAAAGGAAGGGAAGAAACGCTACAGGGCACTGCTGAGTAGCAGCATGACGTGTCATTTGATGTTTCAGCCTTTAGCAAACACTACGACGTCTCTGGAACTCCACTGCATGGCAGCCAGTGCCTGTGATAGCCAGCTGTAAAGGTTTGCCATCAGATCCCAGAGGTTTGTTTTGTTGAAAAAATACAAGTTTCCAGGTATCGGATCATGCTGATTAGTCTTCTGTCTTTTTTAACAAAATCGAGATTGGAGGGGAGATTAATAAATCCCAGTCTGCTGTTTCCCAGCTACTGGTTGGCAGACAGTGGAGTCCTGTCTAAACCTGGGGGATTTATTTGTCACTTTTGCAGCAGAACCGCATTGATGCCACTGCATCTTCTTGCGGGCTAGTGTGTGTAAAAAACCACATGCAAGCAGGGGAACCTCCCGAGGCGGAGTCCAGGCAGTACCAGTATAAAGCTTTTTAGCTTTGTACTGGTTTTTTTACCTGCTGATAGGTTCTTGGAATTTGTCAAATTGAGACCTGCCCAGGTGAGCCAGCCCAGGTACGAGGTTTCCACTCCTGACCCGTGGTTGTACGAGTCAGGTGCGAGTGATTCTGAAGCCTCCCCTGAAAAAGTGTTCTCTGATTACTTTTTGAATTTGGGCTTTCCCTTCTAGAGCTGGTGGGATATCCTGATGGCTGTTCTCCATGTGTTTTGTAGCTACAGTGTGGCTTAATGACAGAAAAGAACCTCATGCTGGAACAAAGCAAACCTCTAAACAATCCTAAAGTGGCTCTGGGTGCTGCCCACAGCATCCTTCCCAAGCGCTCTTGGTGGCTTTTACGTGGCTGTGTTCTAACTTTGGTAACAGCAAATACTCTGTTTGCATTTTGAAACACTCCTAATTTGTGCTGTTAGGAAATGGACATAAAAATATAATGGGACTGCAAAGAGATGTCAGATTAAATTTTGACTGTGCAGCGAGGGCTGCAGATGGTGATGGCGAAGAGCAGCGTGTTGGGTCCTTGTTAATGCTCCCCTCCCTGAGAGCTCTGGAGTGGTTCCCTTACCAGAATAATAATAATAATAGTGGTAATAATAATAATAATAGTAATTATTTGCAGTGCTGGTGAGTGAAGAGTTCCGGACAGGTGCTACTTGGAGGCTGACCTCTCTCTGCTTACAACACAAAGAGCAAGTTTCTTGCTCTCAGACCTTGTTGCATGTGAAGGTGGCAAATTGAATGCAAGGCTCGGCACGCAGTCAGGACCGCTGCCGTGATGTGTCCGAACCCCAACAGCCTGGCTTAGCGGGGTGCTTATGATGAGGTGAACATGTGCTTGGTAACTGGACTGAGCTTTCCAGCTCATTTTAGGTTTTGGTCTTGTGTCTGTGTCTTGTTTGCTGTTAGTATGGAAAGGCCTTGACCAGGTCTGCGTGCTTGCTTTTAGCAGGGAGCACCTGCCTGGGAGCGGGGGAGAGCGGGCAAGTCCAGCGGAGAGGGCTGTGCTGTAGGAGCAGCGTAGCGCTGATAATTGCCGTGTTAGTCTCAACAAACAAACTGGATGCAATGCTGGCTGGATTTAAATACAGGATCCTCATAGCAGCAAAAAGGTTTCTGCGTGCTCTGACTCATGAAGCTGATTTTAAAGAAAATGGGCATTTTTTTAATCCTATTTTCCTTCCATTTTTGCCCTCCTTTGATGAAAACACTTGAAACACCTTTTTAACTCTATGTTTTAAATGCTTTTTTTATAGCCATGAAATACACCCTTGTGTGGTTTTCAGGACTTTTTAATTTTTAAAAGCCCTCCTTATTGCTGCTGCATAAGGAGAAATTTTTAGATTATGGGGAGAAGCAAATGTGACATTCTGTTCCGTATTAAAAGTTAATTTAGGGCAGAACTGCAGACCAAGAAAAAAAAAAAATTTCCCTATACCTCCTTGTAATGTAATTGACCCCTAATACCTCTGCAAGATCTGGCACTCCGGCGGTGGAAACTAACTGCCTAGGGGCACAGTGCTAACACAACTGGAATAAAACTTGCTATATTCAGGGGTTCTAAAGTGGGTCTGTTAAAGCATGTTCTTGTCTAAAGCGAAGCTGTGCTACCAGATTTGGGCAGCAAGTGAGATGGTGTGGGTTACTTGGGAGGGCAGAGCAGGAGAGGCGTGCGGGCTGCTTTCCGTGGGTCCGGAGGGGCGAGTTTGGCACCAGCCCAGAAATGGATTCAAAGCCTGTTCCATGTAAATGGGTGCCTGGCCGTGAGGACTGGAAGAACCTCTAGGCCATTGGGCCTGAACGCAAGCCGTATTCTTTGTCACTGGGAACTACAAAAAACTGCTGTGCCCTGACTGTGCCAGTCCCCCTTGGGTACACGGGAGAAGGTGTGATTTGAAAGGCGTAACCGTGCCGGTGCCAAGTCTTAGCCCTGAGTTGGTTTGTGTCCTCATCTCTTACAGGAACACTTGGGTCTCCTGCTGACTTTGGGCATAGCAGACTGTTAAAAATGACAAATTAATTCAGATTGTGGTCATGGAAACAAGGTTTTCCCTAGGACAGCTCTTGTCACTGCTGAGATTGATAAAAGGCTTTGATACCATGAAACTGGAGAGAAGAATACGTTTGTATAAACATACAGGTAGGAGAGATCCAGGATGGTCTCAGCCTTGTGGAAGACAAAATACAACTTTGCCATAATCCTCATGGTTCCCTTCCTCCCCGAACAGCATTAACTGGAACCTCTGTCCAAAGACTGTTTGCGAGCCCTGGGCTGAGGGAGTCAGAGGCATCCTCCATCCCTCTGAGTGGTCCTTCCACGTTAGAGCCAAGGCTATGGAGAAGGCAGTCAGGCTGCGTCCCTCAGCACTAAATTAACTGTGTGGTCTTAATCAGAGGTAGCAACTGGAGGGTTGCTACTGAGACTTAATTATGCAGTTGTAATTTTCTATAAAATGCATCATAAAACCTATTCATGCCTTATATTGGCTTGAAAGAGTTATTCCAGCCTCTCCAGTTGCAGAATACACACTTCAGGAAATTGCCTAAATCTGTATTTTTCTTGGAGCAGTGCTAGTCAGCCCCACAGGTTGCTAATAAATATTTCATAACCTTCTATGAAGGATTATTAAAATAATTTAAATATCTAAATGACTGGCTCTCCTTGGCCCAAGCAAAGTGCAGAAGCAGGCTTTGGTTCATTTCTGTGTCCTCTCTTGGCGTGGCATTAGAATGCCCTAAATGGTAGACCCTACATAAACACCGACTTGTTCTTACTGACTTTGAATTTCTTCTGCCATTAAATTTTTTTTTTTTTTTTTTTTTTTAAAACACTAGTAGGTAAAATATATTTTTGTACTGCCATAACATTTACAGTGACGGATTAAAAAATACCTAGCATGCATTAATTTATCATGAACTCCTTCATCTGGGTTGAGGAAACGCTTTTCCCATTTTAACAGTCAGAAGGATGGGAGGAGAACCTGTGTTTCCATGTGCCTCGATCCTTGCGTTGTGTTTTATCCCTCCCATTGATACAACAAATAAGAAATTAGAAGGGAAGGAGAGAGAGACTGGTGCCGCAATCATCGTAGCTGAGCAAATGGGCAAGCATACTATTCATTTCCTAGGTTTTAAAATTTTTTTTTTCTGGAGTGAACCAACACCAATTAAATAACACTTAAATGACCTTTTACCTCTGGAAGAGGCAGTGTCCCCAAGGAGTGCCTTACAGTGCTGCAGCGTGGCAAGGCTACCTAGGATGTCTGTAGGATTGAACCCCTAGAGCAGAGCAGTTGCAGAAGCCGTTTGTTTCTGACCGTGTTCAAGTGCAGATACAGAAACGAGTGCGTTTGGTGATGCTTGGGAGCTCCCGTCCGGTGAGGTAGGGTAGATCCGCCAGCCTGATGCCTCTTTATGGGGGGGTTACTCACAGCAGCAAGTCCTACGCTTGATGGTATTTGTAGGCTTTTAGGGCTCTTCATTCTGCTAATTTGACATTATTGAAGTTCTCTTTCCCAAACTGTGCTGTGGGTTAAAGAGAGAATGACAGCTTGATCTTTATTTGTGTGTGCAATATTTATGTATGTAAATTACTAGTATGTTTGCCTTTATCTCTGGATACAAATACAAGAGATGTACACAAATATAATGAGGAGGCACAGGAAGCTCGTTTTGTTTAAGCAAAATGCAGCACATCAAGCCGTCATGCCCTGACACTTGTTTCATAGTGGAAAACAAAGAGGGAAGCATCTAGCTATTACTGGGAGATGTGAAAGTTGCCGCTTCTTTACATATTGGGTATTACAGCTTTAGCATGCTAGAATCATTGGGGTTTTTATTATTATTATTTTTCCTTTTGGCAAAGACTAAAAAGACAAAGACTAAAAATAAAAAACATAATTTTTGATATAACTGTGGAAACATGGTTAGTTCTAACACAGCAGGTGGCTAAGGGACTCAATCGGCAGAAACCAGCAGTGCTTTCAGTGCAATCAAAGTTAAGTGCAGAAATTTAATTAAATGGTAGCAAGGCTGGCAGAAACTTTGTAAAGCAGCAGTGCATTGTCAAATTCAACAATTATTTCAAGGAACACAATCCACAGATGGCGTCTAATTGATAAATTAAGGTTCTGGTGCCTGATTCTGCTTACATTTAAAGGTTCTCTTTTCTTAAACAAAACCTTAAAATTTTAAGGCTGCATCACTGTTCTGAAAACATAACAAGCTGGCCTGTGTTTTTTTTGATTCAGAAATGCACGCTTTTTGTGTGAAGTGGAGAAGGTGTTTGTTTTATATTTTCCTTGGCCGTCTTTCGTTTCGGGAAAGATGTGCTATGTTGTTGGTAAGGTACTTAATTGAAATCTCGGGTATTTAGAGCTCAGCTCCTGTGGACCTCCCCTGTGTGCTGGGGCAGGTAGTCAAATAATCTCTCGCAGCTTTTCAAAGCTTTTCAGCTTGCCTGTCTCTACCTTAAAGCTGTCTGTCGACTTTTGGACCTCATTATCAGGAAATGCAAATCCTTCAGAGCTTGATACCCTCCTTTGCAGGCTCTTCCTAGCACTAGGCTGGTTAACCTAGGGGACCAAGCCTGGAAGGACAGTGACTAACGTCTCATCACCATGGTCACCTGCACGATGAGGTGCAGGTGCAGATATGCACACCTGCATGTCTTTTTTGGGGGAGTTCTGGGCTGGTTTTATGTTTGCCCCCCTTGCTCAGGTGTTGCTGAGAGCTCTCCCTTGCTTTGTGCAGGTGTAAGGGAACCCAGAGTGCATCTCCAGGGGTCCTGCAGCAGACCTGAGAAGAGTTTCGTGTGACGTTCTGGATGCCTGTAGAATTTAGTGAAACAAACAAACCGGCTCTGTTTTCCCCCTTTTTAAACTGAAGATATATCAGGGATATTTTGTCGCTGTGTGTTTTTGATTTCCATGTGTAAATACAGTTCACTTTCCAAGCTTTAGCATAGCACTTCAGAGAAGGGGGCAGAGAAGATTGAATCCAGCTCTTCAAATACACTTTGCATGTTATCCTTTAATGCTGGAGAGGGCCCTTCCCTAAGCTAGTGGCACTCTCCCTCTCCAGGTAAGTGTTTTGAACAAGGAGGGGAGTTGAGAGAGAAAGGGCATCAGACTGCATAATAGATACGTGTAGTATGTGTATATACACACCTGTATATATAGTATTGTTTTGTTCCTTGCTAAAAAAAGATGATTTTTGACCTTCCAATTTCATACTTTCTTCTTTACTTAGGCAATTTTAGAAGATGGATGCAAGAGGGAAATGACCGTTTCATTGTATCTATTGTAATCCCAGGGTGCAGATTCCCTAATTGCTCTTCTGAATGTGTTATGCGTCTTTTTTGGCATTACCCTTGTGGTAGTAAATTCTCCGTTAGCCAGATTCTACGTGACAGTGCTGAATCCCTTTTGAGTGACGTAGCTGAATCAGTGCTTGTTGTATTTGGTTACTAACAGTATACTTGAATTCAGTAAGTTGGCTGCTCCCTTCCCCCTTTCTCCCCTCCTGTGCCTAAATATATCCAACCAGTCAATCAGCACTGGCAGGCATCAATGCTATGGCTGTCAGATTGAGTTAGCTGTGGATAGCCTAAACTACTGGCTTGGTTTTGGGCTTGAAAATATATTCAAATAGTGGCATCATAATTTGACTTGCAAATAAGTACAGTCTGGTAATGGGGCCCTTGTATAGAAAGAATGATGCAGCACTTTAGACAAATGTGTGTCTCCTTCCCATGAAGCAGATTAGAAATAATACAATACATGCTGATGTTTATGGCTACGCGCCTAGTGAACAGAGACATTTTTGAATTTTCATTCGTGATGGATTTTGTAGTTTTTAATGGAACAAAGAAAAAACACTGGAAATTAAAGAGGTGCTAATGCCTTCCTGGGAAACTTAGAAAACATTTGGTTTGGAGGCAGATCCGCTCTGGTCATCATTTTCTCTAATTTTTTTTCTGCATATCTAGACTTGTTGGTTGGTTGTTTAAGAGGAACACTTAAGTGATCTTTGTTGCTGCTCACACATATCTTTGTTGCTGCTCCTTCCCAAACTGAAGGAACTGGCCTTTGCTGGTGACGGCATAGCTATTTCCACAGCAACCAGGCAGGATGTCACAAATTCAGAAGTGTGATTTTACATGCAGAACAGCAGCAGGAGCAGATGGATATTGGAAACAAAATCCCCACCCCCTCCCTTTGCCTTCTTACACTTCTTCCGAAAGAAATAAAAGCTCTTCTCACAACGTCTCCCTTTGCCAGTCTTCCAGTATGTGGCATAACTTTCATGAAGTGTTTCTGCTGTGAGTTGAAAAGCAGCAAATGCTGGGGTGCAGCGCGGGCACCGTGTTTGTGGCAGCACTGCCTTGACAATGCCGGGGTGCTGGGACAAGGCATGGAGAGGATGCTGTGCCTTTCTGTAACTTTGGGACCGATGTAGAGAAAATGAGCTCGCTTGGGAATTTGGGCTCAGATTTAGCCTGGAAGTTTTTCATTAACTTTGGTAGTGGCCTAATTCTATTAATCCTGAACTTAACAAAACAAGCTAACGAACAAACCAACCCACCCTCACCTTAGGTATTTAGACACATTTGTTAGCCATCTTGCTTAGAAGTTTATCGTAACACCCACCCACCGCGTGGGCAAAAGCCTCAGGAACATATGCTCAGTCTGTTTTCTCAAAAAGGATAATACTGGAAACAGATGCTGAAAGGGGTTTGCACTTAATAAACTTTGAGGTCAGGGCCTCCGGTTTGAAAAACAGGGAATTGGTTCAGTGTCTCAGTTTAAGACTCTGCGAGCAGCTTGCCGAAGTCCCCATGGGATGGACACGCACTAAATAAAGCAGGGGTGCAGGAGAAAACCGAACAGGTCGTTCTTTGTGCTCCCTGTTGAAGCCTGACAAATGCATGAGGAGTGAGGCCAGATGTCCACCGTTTGCTTATCACCAGGCTATAGGAGTCGGGTGGTGAGGAGCTGTGACAATGTGTTGGGACATCCTGTGCTGAAAGCCTTGCGGACTGTAAGGGGAGGGCGGTCTGCGTTTTGTGCAGGTTTGGTGTTTCCTGGGAGTGATTGCCCCGCTTGCCCGTGGGCTGGCGCTGCGTGGGGGACGTGCAGCCCGTGGGGTCCCACATCACACTCACCAGGTTTCCCAAGCCGAAGCTGTGGGTGGTGGGAAGCCGTGGCTGGAGCTGCAGAGCACCTGGTGGGTGCACAGCCTTCTGGGGGCTCCTGCTGCTCTCTCCCCGGCAGAGGATGCACCCATGTTCTGCCTCACTTTGTGATGGAGGTTTGTTTCAGAAGTCGCAGAAAAGGTAAGATCAGTTACAACAGCATCAAACCAATAGGTATTTGTATGGCTTCATCTGAGAGACCTGAAGTGGTCTCCCAGTCTCTCTGAGTAATCTTATAATGTAACAAGTTTTCCCTCATATCTAAGTTGCATCTGCTGTACTGGAGGTTCAGCTCGTGTTTTTCCATACCCTCAAACCCTGTGGGCTTGGGGAATGGTTTGTGGTTGCTTTCTTTGTAAACATTTTCATACAGACTGGAAAACAGCTGACTTTGTCAAGTTAAGGATTTCTCCTTACTGGTGACCACTGGTGAGCTCTAGATAACAGATACCGCGTTGCCAGCATCAGTCGGTGGTCGGCGTATTCCTTCCCAAGTGGCATGACGGCGCTGACGCGTTGGGGAAATAGCTGCCTGGTGATGGAGCGAAGGCTGAGCACCGAGGGTGCAGCATCCGTCCCATTGCTGACCCGTGAGCACTGGTCCTCTGTCATGGCCACCTCTGACCTTGCATTTCCTCCTCCCGCTGAAGTAACCTTACCGCTTCTTTGTAAGACTGATTGATCTTGTGGTACTGTAATAGAAGTCATCGGGTTTCGGCAAGCGTGCCAGACCCTTGCAGATGTCAAAGGCATGTGCCTCTGTGGACTTACCGTTGAGGAGAAGACAGGTAAACCTCGGTGATCTTCTGCCTGAGCTGAGTCGTCTTGTTCCTGCAGAGCCTTGAGCAGACTCTTCTGTCAGACTTTCACTTACTAGAAAATATTTTGTACTCGTGTGTGTTACAGCCACTTAAATGCTGATACAAGACCTGGGAGAGTCCTGGGGCCCAGATTACTTGCATAAACCTGGCCATGGGTCCTCGGAGGCTCCTTGTGGTGGTGGGAATTGTAGACTCTGGTCTGGCGGGTTGAGGCACTCTGAAATTACGCTCAAGTTTAAAGTTTCAAAGGAGTTAGGTGTCAAACTTGCACTGACTTGAATTTCAGTAGGAGCTGGGTGTCTATTTTTGTCTTGTAGCAGTAGGGTTGCTGACCAAGATCCCCTTGTATTTTTATTTTGTTATTTGACTTTGAAAACACCAGCTGTGATCCTCTATACTATTATTGGTATGGATCACATGAAATTTTAATTAGCTTGGGTGAAGGGAAGGGAAGTTCTGGTAATTGATTTAATATACAAATGCCCCTCTGCTTTCTTTGGTTTATGTGCTGGAAAGATTGTATTAGAGATTTTCTATTACAAGGGAGATTTAAATGCGTTTTTAGGATTTTCTTGAAATCAGAAAGTTAAGTGCCTCTAAAGTATTTAGATGAAAGGTACTATTGATATTTCACTATTTCAGATAAAAGTAGATAATATTATTATCATTATTAGCTTAATGGAACCAGTGACTGGTAGTGGAATTTATGCAGTCGGAGGTGACTCAACAAATTCAAGTGCTCTTTGCTTAGCCAGTTGCAAAGCACAATCTCCTTGCCATGAAAGTTACAGCACGTATTTTATTAGAGAGGGATACAAAGCATTTTCATCTTCTGCATGCAATAGCAATTCATGGATGTAGCATCCTGTTCGTGAAATGCAGCCCGACATCAATGTCACAGTTGTTCCCTGTGCCCGAGAACGAAGCGGGAGCACAGCTCTCCTGGTGATGTCTAGTGACTGCTGCAAAGTGAACAAAGTAGGTGTTAGTGCTGTCAATAATGTATCATCTGAGGTATACCCAGAGCGATCAGAATGTGCCCGTGTCACTATGGTCATGTGTTGCTGGGTGGTTTTGCTGGTAATTAATACATTTACCAGGTTTTACACTGGATGCCCCTAGAGGGGCAGTGCACCGGGGAACAAAGTTAGTCTTTGTGGTTTCTGATAAGGGACTTTCACCATCAAATGTGGAAACTTTCAAAAGTCAGACTGTTGTCAAAGAGCAAAATGGAACTGCTCCAGGAACGCACATTTCATAGCTGATACTAAAACATAATAAAAAAACCCCACCACTGGTATTTCAGATCTTTAATTCTGGAACTATTTTGTGTGTGTTGTAAAGGGCTACTGTAGCCAATGTGCCTTGCTTTTTAAGAGGAGTTAGCTTTAACTATCTCCTTCATCTTGTTTAGTGAGTTGTCCTCCTTTGGATGGCACTGAAGCTGAAATGTATTTAACCTGCAGCTGGTTGCAGAAGTTAGTCATCCTCTTCCCTTTTGCCTTCTTCAAAACATTATGGGATTTTCTTTTATTGTTACTTTCCTATAAAATTTCTTGTAAAGAGTGACATTTTTTCTTGGAAAAAAGAAAACATCAAAACCCCAAAAAAACCCCAAGCCCACAGGGCTTTGCCAGAAAGAAATTTGACTTGCTCTAGTCTGTATCTTCCTATAAAGAGAGGTTAATGAAGCTTCTTGTCTTCCAGAGTGCCCAGAAGTTCCCTCTTGGGATCAGGAGATGTGTTGTCTTTGATGCTTTATGAGGTACAGGACTGGTCCTGGAGAGGTTTTTCACTTGGGAGATGCCCTGACAGATAATGTCAGAAGGACTTTGCTTTTTCAGGCTGGTGCTGTAGTCGGGGGGCTGCTCTCTTAAATCAGGACCTGTCGGATACCAGTTTCTATTTTAGGAAATTATCCTTTGCTTCCCCCCTCCCCTTTGCTGGTCCGTCTAGTATTCATCCGCAGTCCCACTCCTTTTACTGTCATTTCAGTCTTCCTGCCAGTTAATTGACTTGGGAGATCATACTAATATTTCTTGATTGGGGCTGCCACCTTTGCTTTCTCCTAATCTAGCATGCACAAATTCTCTGTTCACCTGTCTCTTCAGTTCCTAAAAGTCTGTAGGCAGATGCCTTGTGCTTCAGAGAGAAAAATCCAGGCACGTGATAGCCGTTTCTGTAACAAGTGGTTGTGTCTCTGTAGACTGACTTTATCCTGAAGGCTGGATTTTATTTCTCCGTACAGCCATCACTGTCAGGAGTAGGACTTCGCTCTTTACCTGTTCAGAGCTTTTGGTCTTTCTGCCTCTGTCCCTTCTCTGCATTCTTTCCTTTTGTGCTTCTTTAAAAAAACCCCACAAAACCAAAAACACAAAAAAACCCTCACAAGACCAAAACAAAACTCAAAACCCGAAAGATTAAAAAAACCTCCGAACTCTTCAGGTAGCTCCATAAGAAATACGGCAACACTGATATTAATACCTGTTCTATCTGGGATAGGCTGTTAGTGCGAGAAATGATCTCTATTCTCCCCCAGTATTTTACAGATGAGCACTGAAAAGCGTCTTTATTCAGTTTGACTGTTGCTATTATGTGGCGAGGCATTCAATAAAAGTTGTGATTTATGAGATGTGTGTGGCCGTTGTTGTTTTTTGCTCTGTCATCTATCAGGGAGAGAAAAGCCAGGCCTGATAATTCTTGGCACATAGCTTTTTCAGTTAAGAATGTCAGCTGTCAGGCTGTCAAGAGAAGTTATTTCTCTGGGTTTTTTTTTTAAATAGGCAGAGATCCTGCTTCTTACTGTGCTACGTTGATAAGGGAGTGCTTTCTGTATTGCTCAAAAAGTGTGTCCCATGGTAAGGCCCTTAGTGTATGCCCACTTAAACTTCCAATGCTTTGTGTTTTCAATGTGTGACAGCACTTGATTGCTTAATATAAAAATGCATTCAGTTTCTTTTTTTACAGCTTTTATGTGTAGTTTTTTTCCCTTTTCTCTCTTACTGAATGAAATCCCCCCCCCCCTTTTTTTTTCCCTTCTCTATGACTAGGTATTTTAAAAGTGCTCTTTTGCAAAATATGTGCACATGAGATAATCTGGTGTTGCATAAAAGCTCTTTCATATTTTGGGGCCTTCATGTATGCATAAAGTAGACCTAATTGAAGACAAAGGCTGTTTGTCACAAATGTGAATGTAAGGATGGGGGACGGGGGGGGAGAATTATGTTAAATGCCAGGGTGATGGGTTTTTTTCCTTATTAGTTATTTGCAAAAATGTATCAAAAAGTCATTTTGATGCAGTGTACAATAGCATCACAAACTTGTGCTCTGCATCCTAAGTGCCTGGTTAGAGCACAGTTAGAAGCTGAAATCATTCCTCGATTAGTCCCTGGAGTCCTATATAAGTCTTTAACTCTCAGCATGTGGTCTGTGATTTAACAATGAATGAAGGATTGCTGAACTTGAGCTGAATGTATAACCTGAAATTTTCAAACCTGCAACCCCTTTGCTTTTTCCTCTCCCCTTCTTCCTGGAGAAGATCCATCAAAACCTTGCCACAGCTGGCAGCGTATTTGCCTTCAGGGCAGAGTTTTGGAGCAGGAAAGACTGGCAGACCATGGTTCATAAAAATGGATAGCAAATCACTATCAAAAAGAGGCAAGAAAGGTGTCTGGCTGCCATACAGTTCTTGGGTGTTGCGTTAGGGCTGTAAGTCCTCTTCGAGGACAGGAGGGAATTGGTCCCTACTTACTGCTGTCTTCATGTGGCTGTGGGTGCAGCTTGTGATGACCTCCTTATTTTGATGATGTTAGCCTTCATGTAAAAGGAAAACATTTTCCATACATTACTTCAGTCTGGACAGCTCATTTACATACTTTATATCACTTAAAAGATATGAGGCTGGAGAGGTGGGATGTAAACCTCTACAAAAGATTTTGTTGTTAACCTGTGTGAACTATTTTGATGCACAGCACCGTGTGTGTAGCTTATAGATGCTCACATGGTTCGTAGGTTATTTCTGGCAAATACTGGAGTGGTCTTTAGACCTGTGCCTGGCTAAGCAAGTTGAGGCATGGGGCTTCTAGTCCTATGTTAAAATTTCCAGTGTAGTTACAGACTTTGGGATTCCTTGGGCAGAATGCAATCTCCCACCACCCTGCAGATAGCCAGGCAGTGGTGGTCAGTTTGTGTACAGTTTGGGACTTCGAGCTGAGGTGGGTTTCTCCAGTGCCAACAGCATATCTGCCTCTTGACGGCTGACCTGCTGGCAAGGGTGTTGCTGCTTTCCTCCCAGTACTATATCCTCTGAATTTCTCCTCTCCTCCAACAGAGTTTAAGCTCAAATTGCAGGAGCTATCTGTAGAGGTCTTCAGCTCAATCCCCATTTATCGGGGAGGAGGCAGATGTTAATGGCGTTCAGATTTGGCTTGTGTGAAACTACACAAGTGGCTGTTCATGGGAAGTTGTCCCGGCTTTTCATGTCCTACTAGACCTGGAAATCCAGTCATCTCTGTAACCTGGCCTTTTTATGTGAGACTTTTGGCAGTGCTGTAATGATCCAGGTACTTTCAAGTCTGTGATAGTCTTTGATCCTGGCAGAGTTCTTGTACTGGGGAAGTTGGGGAAGGAGTGTGTGTCCCCCCAAATGCTTATGTTCAGTAACGTGATTATTATTAGAGAGCTGTTGGTATTGTGGATCGGGTAAGAATGAGTCCCTTCATGGTAGCAGGCGTTGCTCGGGAGCCCGTAAGGCACCTCCGCAGCACAGCACTGTGCTGCTGAGCCTTGCTGGGGAGGGAAGAAACCAGCAGCCCCTTTTCTTATCCTTCAGTAGGTAGGAGGCTAAGCTAGTGACCGAAATGCCACAATTCAGTGGTTTCTTTGAGCTCTGCAGGTCTTGCAGCCCTGGGGAGAAAAAGAAATGACAGGACTGTCAAGATGACAACAATTTTCTTTTAATCCACTATCTGTGCCAAATTTTGTGAGTGCTGGAACAAGGGGAGCCTGGTGTTTGAGAACAGAGAGAGGTGCAGTGCAAAAATACCTGTGGTTTTGATGTCATGATTTGCAGGGAGTTCATTGTTGCTGATCTTACGGGAGAGCGGGTGCACTGGCTCTGCAGGGAGGGCCTCCGGGGTCGGGCAGGCTCGGGGCCGCAGGCGTTGCCTGGTGAGATGTTCAGCTCATCTGCACGCTTGGCCGAGAGAGAGCAGGGAGTCTGTGTGAGCTCTGGTGCAGGTTGCTGGCTTTCTGTCTCCTGTCCCAGAACCTCCACTTCCATGTCATGTGTTTCTTTTCCCCAAATCCTCACTTTGGGTGGGGAGCTGTGATAGGGCTGTCCTGAGGATCAGTTGTACCATGGTTGCAACCTGGTTAGTAGCACAGAGCTTGGCAGCGTGCCTCGTTGTGTCTGCTGGAGGGCTGAGGGTGAGCCTGAGCTTAGTTACATGTGCCTGAAATTGGGCTGGGCTTAGTTCCCTCTTGCTTGTGCAAGTCCCCTGAGCCGCAGTGGGGAGTTGGTGTGCTGTAAGCCCAGTCCCAGTGATGCGCAGTTCTGGTCCCAGCGCAGCCCCACGTGGGAAGTGAGAAACGAGCGTGAGAGTTGGCCTGTTCTGGTGGACAGAAGTCCGCCTGAATCCCTGAAGGTCTTGCTTAGAGATGGTCTCATTAAAGCCTGGGTGCTGAGTCACACTGTGTGTTCTGCCATCCAAATGCCAATGTATAAACACATCCGTTTTTGTGGAATCTCTTGCCAAGTCCTCGGCTTTACAATGTTAACAGCTTTAAGTAAATTCTTCCTGGAGATAACTGATTTATTAGGCTCCTACCCTTCTGAAGGCAAAGCTAGTCACAATTAACAAACAAAGCAGCATGAGGCGGTTATCATTCTGGGTAATAAATCTTTCAGTGTTGGGTACCACTTGTTAATGGGCTTTGAAAGTAAAACTATACGTCAGTCAAAGTGTGCCTTCAGCCTGGGCAGGCAGCGTGTGCGCAGACGATGTGTGTGCGTGTAATGTAATAGCTATTAATGTGGTATGCTAATGATTTTCGTTTGCGTACCCAGGCATGTGTTGGAGGTGGGTTTCACGGTGTGTCTGCACGCCTTGGTCTCGGCAGGCCTCGCGGGTGTGCAAACCAGTGATCTGTTTGCTTTAGTGGTGACAGTAGTAGAGGGGCAGAGGGTCGCTGGTTTTCTTGTTCTAACGAACGGAAGGAGCGTGTTGGCGCTGGGGTTCAACGTGCTGTGGGTCAGTGAGCCATTTTGATTCTGCTGCTGTTGTACAACGGCTACGTGAAGTTTGAGGCAGATCAAGCTGTCCCTCATTTTTCTTTGGTTTTCCTTGGCAGCAGCTGGAGTTGGATCTACTTATTTACTCCTGGAAAAGGACTACTTTGTGCATCTAGTTCTTCAGCGGCCTTGGGGTGTGCTGGCGGTGGGGTCCGTCTGTGTGGAGGAGGTCTGGGTCCTGCTGAGGGGGAGCAGCAGGAGCCGCCGAACCTACGGGAATGAAAGCCCTTCGCAGGCAGAGCTTGCGTGGGTGCCAGATGGGGCCGTTTAAGCACACTGGTGATACTGTGTTTGCCACCAGATGAGGTGTGTTGGCACTTGAAAGTGTTAAGAGTGTGGCAGGGTGGTCTTAGGAAAAAAGTGTGTCTGACTGCTCCTGTGAGAGCTGGAGCCTCGCTCTTACTCCGGGTCGTTCACACCACCGGCGCTCAGGCCCCCGGCGCTGCCGCTCGCGGCGGTGGTAGTGACCTGCTTCGTCAGAGCAGTGCTCTCCGAAAAGGAGGTGGTTGCCATCTGCTTGGTCCTCTGTCAGCCACAGAACGGTTGCTCGGTGGTGCTCTTGGGGGACTCGGAGCCGGGAGAAGGAAACGGCTGCGCACTGTGAGCGGAGGCAGGGAATAACTGACTGCAGATACGTGCTCTTTCTCCTGTGCTCTCAGGGGCGTAGCGATTGCCCTCAGTCCTTACTGCTTTCATTTTGGTTTCACTGGTAAACCTTCCCCACTCCTTTGCCACTTTTTCTTACCCTTACCCCCTTTCCTTCCCATGTGCCTCAATGCTAGCTCCTCTTTCAGCCTGGCATCCTTTTCTGGCTCTCAGTCTTGATGGTACGTGGCTGAGAAATGAAGCCTCCAAGTTTTGGTCGGTAGTTATTGTTGTTCCCTGACGACATCTATGTTTGGATAAACAATTGGTCCAAGACCTGTTAGCATGGTTTCCAGCGCTGGGGAGATATTTCTTGCTGGGTTTGTAAAAATGATCTAAATGGATCCGACATCCTGGCTATAAAACATCTGTAACATTACACATTTAGTTATGTTACTAGAAACTTGAGTTCGTTTTGATGGGTAGTATTTTATCTGCTACTTTTCCTCTTCTGAAAGCAAAGCTTTCTGTAGAGGAGGATTTATAGAAATATATTTCCAGCACAAAAAAAAAGTCATGCACATTAAGATGTTGGAGTAAAGGAGAAATAATGTCTTTTTTTGGAGACCTTGGCTGATTTATCTCTTGCTTGGTAGTTTGGTATGACCTTCCTAGCTAGGAACAATATTTTTTTATTCTTCCTTTAATAACA
The DNA here is from genome assembly GCF_000690535.1 of Cariama cristata. Lineage (NCBI taxonomy): Eukaryota > Metazoa > Chordata > Aves > Cariamiformes > Cariamidae > Cariama > Cariama cristata. Next base: position 75,698 of record NW_009612299.1, read on the forward strand.
ATAATGTCAGTAACAATGTATTGCAGTATTCCAGCATCTTCAAATCAGACTTTCAGCAGGTTAGACATTTAATGAGTGAAGCCTCACAGGCTCCATTGAGCTGTGGGGATATATTTTTGTTCTTCTTTTCGTGGAAATCAAGGCACATAGCACTCGATTGTGCAACGTACTCAACCTAATGAGGCTTCCACAAATGCTGCGAGTTAAAATGTGTGCTTAAATGCTGAGCCCTGCAGTCTCCAGCTGAGTTCCTCCCAAGACTCTGATACAGCGGCCCTATGGAGACTGAAATGACTTGCCCCGTGGTCACTAAGTGAGTAAACATCACACGAGGGAGACAGGCTCTTGTAGCTGCGAGGTGCTGCCTTCCTTTGGAAAAAGTATGAATGTTTTCTCTTCTCTTGCTTCCACTCTGCATTCTCGATGCTGCTCCTCAGGGGCCCTTTTATTCCTAGTCAAGGGTTATTTGATCTGCTGTAGAGTGACAACTATGTTACTTCCATAATGGCTGGTGGGTTCCCTCCCTGGCAAGGGAAACGTCTTTCTTTTGTGAGATGAAGGTAGGAGTACTGTAATTCTTGCAATTCACCAGCCCATTTGTGTGCGGGGAAGAGGATAAAAGAAAACGTGGCATTTCATAAAATTGTGAAAGTATTTCAACAGCAGTAATGGGCAAATCTGGACATTTTGCAAGATTTCAGTGGTCTCGCATCACAGGAAAAGATCACCCTTGTGAAAAAGCCAAGCAATGTGTTGCATAGGCATTAGCTTGACTTGGCAGATGAAGTAAAACTTGCTCATCAGTAACTGATTGCCATGTGCATCTATATTATGTAGATGAAATTAATCAAGGCTAAGGGTTAAAGTTTTCCATTTGTTCTTTTCAGAGAAATCATCTGGAGTATGTTGGGAGGGAGGTAAATTGCTTTGCGCGTTTCTGTTCCCTTCCTGTGAATTTTTCTTGTTTTAGCAGAACATTATCTAGAATCTTAACGGAGAGCTCTCATCACTGATTTGACAGGGTTATCATGAAAAATTAGTTGATACTAACTTAGAAGTATTTAAATTATGTCGTGCTTTCTGCACTGTAGAGGCAATAAACCTTTTTTTGGAGTGACCTCAGTGTTCAGAGCTGGGAGGATTTATAAACTCTTACAGAATACGCACTTTCTTCAGTCTCCGCATTGGACTGCGCTATTGGATTTTGTTAAACACTGTTAAACCTCCAAATACATTTCTTCCTTCTCCTGTCTGTAAGTGCATGCTTAAAGAAAGGTTCATTGGCAGCACCATGGAAGCCATTCTTGCTGCAGAACCACGTGCTTTTGGGCATATTGACAGAGCAAGCTGCTTGCGTGCTAAAAGGTATGGCTGGCTGAGCAGTGTAACTGCCAGTGCGTGCTCTCCTAGCTTTAGAGGTAAGTGTGGAGCAGCCAAAGAAGGAAAAGTGGTAGTTTTTGCCCACAGGATGAGACCATGTTCCCCTGCAAGTCGGCTGATGCCTTGCCCTGGGGCAGTTTGTCCCGCAGCGATGCCTGCCGATGGAAGGGGCCTGCGCAGGATCCGTGTCTTGGCTCCTGGCTGACAGCCGTGATGTGCCGATGTGACTTCATGGGCTTGGGCAGCCCACCTGGTTAGTAAACAGCAGCTTTTGGTTGCACATGGTTTCCACGAGCCATTTAGCACTCGTCCTTGGGAAGGGCTTGAGGCTGGCCAGGGGGAACGACTGCCCTCATTCCTCCAGTGCCCGGGGCTGGTGACGCTTCGGGCAGGGACTGCAGCTGTGTGCAAATACGGCAACAATCGAAGGTACTTACTCAATTTAGCCTACTGCTTTTGCTGCAGCAGATTTATAGATTTTAATCGGGTTGATAGAACTCAAATCACAAAAAATATCGTGAGGACTCTTGGGTGAGGGTTTTGAGTCAATGGCAGCTGCAGGACCTGGAAAAATTAGGCCACTTAAGTGTCTCAGGATGGATTTTGGCATCCAGCTCCAGGCATACAACTTTTGAAGTTGTTGGGCTTTGCAATCAGCTGTCCTCTGGGGCAGACCCTCGGTCGCTCTTGATTGTGGAAGCCCCCCCGAATCTCTGCTTTCAGCAGATGTGCAGCAGCGCAGCCTGTCCCGGCGAGGCAGCCTGCTCTTCTGCAGAAGAAAATGCCGCTGGCTGCTATATGCAGCCTTCATGCAGGGTCTGTCTTGCTGCGTACCCCTCCTGGGTTTGGGGAGGCTGGGACAACTGGTTGCCTTCTCTTTTTATTGTTCCAGATTAAAAAATGAGGACTTGGGTATGTTTTGTGAAGCTGCTTGGCTTGGTTTCCCACTTTGACCCACTTTAGTCCACCCTGCTTCACCTGTAGAGCCTTACTTCAAGTTGACCTTGAACGTGCCCTTGTAAACATGTTCTTTCACAATTGTATGTCCTGTTGGAGGGCACAGGTTTTCTGGTTGTATTTTGGATCTGGCACATGATGTTTCTTTCCAAAAGATGTTATGATATTAATAGAGGAATTGATGAACGTTGTAATGGTCAGTTAATGCTGTGTTCTCATGAAATATTGCTGCCGTGTCTTTGAATGTGAGGTCCCTGGGCAGAACGCCATCTCTCTCTCTCCCTCCGCCCCTGCCCCCCCCATGCAAGGTGAAGTTTTGCCAGTAGCCTGTAGATTTAGGAACAGAGTCTTAATTGCTTCCCGCTGGGACCTCTGTCCCTACATTACGTGGGCATTGCAAAAATCCTGCCCCTAGTACAGTCGCATTGGGCAGAGATCTCCATTTGTGGTCCTGAGATGTATTAATTTATGAATAATTATCTTCATTTAAACTTACTAATGCAGTTTTTAAGCACTGCGGAGCAGTAATCAGGCAGGCATGTCAGATAAGTTGTCTGCACTCAGAGAATATTTAGTTACCTTCCTTACCGTACGGTGCATGAGAAGCTAAAGCAACCAAGGGGATGGAAATAGATTTTTCTCTCTGCTCCCCCCTTCCTGCCTCTGTACCTTGGTTCTGTAACCCACAAAAGAGTTAACAAGCGCGCAGGGGAAGGGAGCAGCCCTAAGGGATACGCTCTAACTGGTTGTATTGGGGCTGTGGGGCTGTGATCTGTTCCTGTTCTCTGGAGGGTGTGAAGTCTGGCTCTGATGAATTTTACTGTATCTTTTGATATGAAGCTTGAAGCTAGATTTTGCTAAAAAAAAAATAAATAAATAAAAAAGTAATGCTGAGCTCTCACAGCTGGGGCTAATTTTCAGGAGGTTGGCTCTCCCAGGAAGGGAGCCGGTGGTGGTGGTGGTGCAGGTAAAGGCGTCGCTGTGTCTGGAGGGCAGGGGGGGTTTGCAGGGTGCTCCTGCCCGGACAGCAAGCCCTTCTTCTGGGGGGATGGCTGCCGTTGCCGAACTGTACCTGTGAGGGAATAAGGGGCTGGTCTGCCCAGGGGGGCAAACGAGGGAGTGAAATTTGGTCGTAGTCAGGAAGATGGCCAGGAAGGGCTCTGCTGGACCCAGGCTGGATTTGCTTGTGGAACTCCAAGGATGGCTTTGGCGATTGCTGCCAATTCAATCTGTCGTATAAAAAAAAAAAAAAAATCACTTTGTGTATTCTGCCTCCTGTCGATTCCATAGTCATCGAGGGAGAAAAATAAAACCTCCAGCCAAAAAATGACCTTGCCAAAGTTAACGGCAAAACTAAAGACAGCCAAAAACTAGGAATACAGCAGGGACTAAGTTAACAGTTTCATTTATGAATAGATTGGGAGAATACAACCCATCTGTATTTTCCACAGAAATCAAGGGAACTGATTTACCCTGCCGGGAATCTGTGCTGCTTGTTTGGATTAAAGAGCTCTTTCATTCCTGCATACCTTTCTATAGCTTGAGTTGGTTCTCACAGGATGACATTAGCTTACGCAGGGGTCAGGCACAAGGTATTTGCAATGTTTAAGTCTTGCTGAAATCCTATTTTGAATACTTAAGCATGTTGTACATGGCACGTAAAGCCGTGCTGCCTTTGCACAGGATTGAGCTCCTCTTGCTGTTGCGGAGGAACATTGAGAGCCTGTATTTGCTAGCCGATGGTACACAGCGCTCAGCAAAACATGTCTGTCGTTTGTCAACCGTACGGCAGTACTGGGGAAGGGAATGGTTCCTGGAGCGTTCTCTTGCTTGGTGAACGGAGAGAGGTTGGCAGCTTTCAATAAATGTTGCCTTTTTCATCGTGGGCTTTGCATCATATTTCGGTTTGTTTTTTAATAGCTTTTTGGAACTTGCTGTGAGGATCCCAGAGGCAAAAAAAACCCAAAACCCCAAACTGGAGAATTCTTGCTTATGGTTTGTGCTCTGCCAAAGAAGCCTAGCAATTTAGTTAACAAGATCGCTTCCCCCATTACATGAGTTATTGTTGTTTTTAATTAGAGGTAATGCTGTAGTTTGAATGTACAACACAATGGGGTATAAAATGCAGTTCAGCATATATACCAAAGATGATTTTTCCAATTATAAACCTATTTAGAAGGCGTATACATTAGAAATTATGAAATGCCAAACTGCAGATTAGGTGAGCAAGCTGGAATACGCATGCACCCACGCATACTTGCTATCGTACAAGAAAGAGGAAAGTGCTCTGGAAAACAGTTATATATGCATAATTAGTTTAATCTGAACTTAATGCTAATTTCAGCAATTTGCGATGCAGATTCACTATTAGTACTCCAGTCCACTTCCATCACATGGAGAAGTTGAGGATGCAGAGCCTTAATGATTTCCACACGGGCGTGCACCAGAGCTGAGCTCGTGCACGGGTTTCCAGGGTGTTCTTTGAGCCTCGTGTGTGTTCGTTTGCTTCAGCGCCTGTCTCTGCCTCTTGCTTTCAGAGAGCAGCTGCTCATTTAGAAAGTAGTCCTGTTTCAAGCAAAGCTGCTCTGGCATGCCGAATGTCCCAGCGTTTCTGACTGCTGCCATCTGCATTTGCCCAGGTCATTTTTAACTGCACCTGCACCTTTGGATAGCCCAGTTTCAAAGCACATGCATTTTGCTTTGCAACGAGTCCTGCCAGTGACAGACTCAGTCTCCTCTCTGTGCTAGCTGGACGTAAGTGCTCGTCCTTTCCAGCCTCATCATCGTGCCTCCGAAGCCAGGAGCTCTTCACTAAAACCGGTGGGGGGAACAGCAAACAAAAGGCTGCGTAAAGAATAGTGGGGAAGTGACACTTAAGCCCGTTACCCTGAAGTCAGATATGTAACTCCTGTGTTAAACATAGGCTGGGCCTTGGCTCATCTGAAAAGAGTAGTGGAATCTTGTTGCTTGAGATTTTGAAATTCTGGGAATTCTGCAAAATATTTAATGAGCTTAAAATCCCCTTTATTAATTTTTAATAGTCATGGTAATAAAGCAGTTTCAGTGGGGAAAGAAAAACCAAGAAAACGAAGAACAGAGTTGGTACGTGAGTATGCAGGGATATTAATGGACACTGAACTGGAGGCTCTAACACTGCAAAACTGCAGTTCCTTCATTTTGCCCGAGTCGGTTGGTTTTAGCTTACATAGCGTATTGATGTGTTTGAGTGGGACGGGACTTTTGTTCCCAAAGACTGCATCTTCAGCCTGTCGTTTAGAGAAGATTCACCTGATACGCCCCAAACCGATCTAACTACAACCTTAACCTTGCAAAAAATAGCATAAAATCAGAAGACTTGTCTTGCTGAAGCAGGGTGGTTTTTTCCTGCTTCTGTACCACCTGAAATGTTCGCTCAGTTTCAGAACACAAAGATGAATGTATTTTTCAAAAGCCAAGCCAATAAAGAGCTTGTAACCTTGAATGACTCTTCGCAGTAGTAGTCACATGTGTTTTGATTAACTGCAACACTAACAGTATACAAACAAAGCAATTCTGCAGGTACTTACAATTAACTGACTTTATAACCAGCGTTAGATCTAACTCTTCCCCTGTCGATTCCTTCTGCAGCGAGAGAGACACCTTCAGTATACAAAAGCTCCAAAACCATTTAATATCTACATTTTGCAGAGCCCTGCAATAGTGAATGATAGATATATTATACTGCAAATTAAAAACAAAGACACGAAGCTGGAAGTATTGTAGTTTCTGAGTGACCTAGACCTCTTGGAGTCATTCATAAAACATGGATTTGTGGTTGATTCATACAAATGGCTTCCTATTACCCGAACACCGCTGGTCCCACCCCAGGCAAAGAGCAGATGGAGCTGCGGTCTGAGGGACCGAACCCCAAATCACTACGGGCCACTCCCTTCTACTGTTTGCAGGAGTGCCCCCATTGTCAGCAACCTCCAGAAAGCAGACTCTAAATTTACTTGCAGGAAGAGATAAGGATCCTCAGTGACCTTCACTGGAGGGACTTCAAGCTGGGCACTCTTAGGTTTTGGGCTTTTTGTTAAAAAAAGAAATTTTACGATGAATGTTTTTCTTAGATATATACATAAATGTTTTTATAAAATTGTAGAGTTTTTTTTTTGTTGTTAAAGATACGCGGATGTATTTTCTGAGCCAAATGAGAAATTTTAATTTTAAAAAAACTTTTAATTTTTAAAAGAGAAACTCTTCAGTTGGCTCAGTTCCTTGTGCCTCTGATCATTTCTCATCTTTCATGTTTACTAAACGGCACCAAGTGTACTTCATTAAATACTTTTTAACCCTTTGTTTTTCCTCCTTGAAACAAGCACAGCTCCGGGGAGGTGATGGTGGAGAGTATCACACCAGACAGCAAGAACATCACTCCCTGGGATGAGCCGGCAGCCCGTGGGTGTCGGTGCCCTGCCTCCTGCTGAGGGTACTTTGTGAGCAGTGAGGTGCTCTCCTCCGGTGCCCTCACGGCTACGAGAGGTTTGGGGACTTTCGGGTTAACATCAGCTTTCTCAGAACTCATCTGTGAGTGTGCCTGGTCCTGGCAATTTGATGTGCTTTAAGATCTTTTTTTATTGGCGATTTAGTGGCTGACCTACACAGAAGGTGTCCCTGATGTAGTAAAATCCGAATTAGTGAATACTTTTTTTTTAATGTCTTTTGAATGCTCTGTTGCGTTTGGCTAACATGAGTGCGAACCTTTGGCCGTCGGTCTGCGCTCTGAGTGTCCGGGCTGTGGGTGCGGTGCAAAGCTCCGCTCGGCTCCGTGGGAGCCCGCTGCAGAGCAGCGCTCTGCCATGTTTTCCCTGCTGCAGCCCTTTCCTCCTCGCTCCTCTGTTTGGCTGACGAGGGAGGATTTGCAGGTTAGAGCAGGAGTTGGAGGCTTTGTTTCCACTTGGTCCGAGTCCCGCTGCAGTTATCTAGTAACTGAAAATTGGTGAGGCCGTACCAGCACAGACAAGTCAACTGCGTACAGCAGTTTACCTGGCATTAATGTTTGAGAAAGAAATGGGTCCTTTCAGCACAAATGGCAACTCTTCTCGTCTGCTGGGGCTCTCCTAGGCACCCCGGGCTAAGTCCGAGCTGAGCGCGGTGCTGGCCTCGTCGCCGGCTGCGGGAAGCCTGTTGTGGCACCATGGTGAGCGGGCTTAATTCGTTCACCTCCACTGCGCCCACCCAGATCTTTACAGGGAAGATGGTTTCCAAACCTGCGTGTGCCTCGCGACCGCGTCTCCTGGGCTGCTGGTGATGGTCGGGTGGTGGGAGCTGGGGCTGAGAGTGGGTCCTGGCTGAGCCCATGGCGAGTCTGGGGGCATGGCGGTGCCTCCTGCCGCAGGTGGGAGGAAGGCAATGAAATCGCCTGTTCAGGCACGTCAGGATAGGAGGAATTGCTGAGGCTACACGTTATTTCTGTTCTTTTGCTGAGGGAAATAGTATAACGAAGCAATTGAACCATCTCTTCAGGAAAATGTAGATTGTAAAAGCAGACTTAATTTTGTCCTTCACTTTTGTACCAAAGAGCTGATTTCTGAAACCATTTCCCAGCTCGCAACACATCTCTAGGCATTAAAATGTTGTGAATTTGCTTGTCATTACCAATATTTTCTTTGACTGAAGCAATTGAAACAAAGTAGTTTTGTGGGTTTTTTTTTTTTCTTTAACCTTCAATCTTGCTTCTAAAAGAAGTAGCTCTCTTTTTCTTTCTTTCTTGGTCAAATATAAAAATGATGATAATTTCAAATATTGCTTTAGAATAATTGCTTTCCTCCCTCTTTTGTATGACAACAGAAGCTTGGCCTGATCTTAAATCAGATGCTGGCAGGCAGAGGGCTCTTGACAGCCCTGCAAAATCCTTTAGTTACAAGTCGGCTTTAGCCAATTCTTTATTTGTAAATGACAATTTTCTACAGAAAAATATATGCTTGGGCTTCAATTTCGAAGTCCTAGATTGCAGCCAGGAAAAAATAATTGAATTTTTACACTGCTTTTTTTTTTCTTTCTTTTCTTCCTAACTTTAAAAAAAAAAAGTGAAGCATGGTTAGGGGCAGACTGAGGGAAATATCTACCCTGGTTAATTTGAATGGCGGTGGAGACAGGAGTGATGTTTAATTTGTTCTGTGTTGAGAGAATTTGGGGCTCCTCTAGGCTTTTTGTTGGATGTCTCGGTTCTGTGAAGGCTTTGCCCGCAGCCACATGGCAC